>NW_024412467.1:3285200-3327707 GCF_014898765.1 Herpailurus yagouaroundi | reverse complement strand
AAGAAAGGAAGGAAGGAAGGAAGGAAGGAAGGAAGGAAGGAAGGAAGATGTGGCTTGGGGAAGACCAGCCCCAGAATCATAAAACAAAACAGAGAAGAGCAGATTTGGAGCTGAGAGACAAAAGTACAATACTGGCAGAGCTCACCCATTTGACAATTCAGTACTATACCTGCCCTCGTACAAATTGTTGAATGTCCATTCAACAACAAAAACATATACTTAGGCTTTTACATTCTCACCCTTTCCCAAAACAAGGAGGTGGAAAATCCCAATAGCTCTTGGGCATAGAATTACTCTTCAAATTTAATCACGGTCCAACTTTTGTAGAAAATAATAAGGGGGGAGAAGAAGAAATGAAGTCAATTTCCCAGTGGTTTGTGGTTTCCAGTTCCTATTTTCCTTATCAATTTCCAGTCTTTGTTAATCATCAGATAATACATATCTGTTCTTGATTTTGTTTTGTTCTGTTCTGTTTTGCAGACTTGCCTTACTACAGAGTCATTTTTAAATGTTCCTTGGATACTTGAAAGAAGTTATACTCTCTACAAGGTTCCTTTTTGCATGCATATATATGTATGTTGACATACACACACACACACACACACACACACACACACACACACACACACACCAATATATACATACACATTGTATATGAAAGTATATCTGTATGTTGTATATCTATGTACATTTTATATCTATTTATGGCTAATTCCATAAAATATGAACATATAATCAAGTAGATGTGTATGCATTTCATTTAATATATCGATTTATACCACTTATACCCTCTACACATTCATTTGTTCCTTGCCTGGGCTGAGAGATACAACTTAAATTATTCTAATACAATTGTCTATTTCTGCTGTAACCATCCTGTAGTAACACACGAATTCAAACTTCTGGTCAGATGTTAAGACTAGTGGTACCGTATCAATGGGTATAAAAAGGTTCACATCTCACATAATGAGGCACTCTTGGGAGAGCAGGGCAGGATCCCAAGCAGGCCCAAAAATGACTTCAAAGGCAGGAAACCAGCTTGTTTTTTAATGTGGTCAGGGGCTGGGGCTGGGGTGTGGGTTCCTATAGGCATGAGCTGGGGCTTGCCTGCAGTGAGCTTTCCACTAGCACTGAAGGAGAGGGCACCAGGCTTTCTGATCAGTGTGCCTAGATGTGGGACCGAAGGGGAAAGGGAAAAGAGGGACTTGAGACCTCTTGGGAGTCACATATCAGAAACAGAGTCAGATTTTATTAAGATTTTTTATTGAGTGTCCTATCATTTTGGCAATAATATTTTGATGCTGTGTTATTTGTTGTACGAAGACACGGGACAATCAGATTTTCAGTTTGGGCTGTATTCTTCATTCATTTAGAAGTGCCTCTCTAGTTCACTATTCATTTTGCTGATCCCTCACATCCATTCAAACTGGCCTTGTGTTAATCTGATTTCCGCTTCTTTTTTGTTTCTCTGGATTGCTTTTTTTTTTGTCTCATACTTGAAATCTGGCATTTTGGAACCATATTGATTTAGAGTTTATAAGGCTGTTTAATGGAGTGTGAAATCTGACCGAATCTAATTTTTTTTGTAGTTAAATTTATGTATATAATATCAAAGCATTTTTTACTTTATACTTTGCTTTCTGTTTTAAAGAAAGATTTCTAGGGCCGCCTGGGTGGCTCAGTTGGTTAAGCAGCTGACTTGGGCTTGGGTCATGATCTCACGGTTCGTGGGTTCAAGCCCCACTTCGGGCTCTGCGCTGACAGCTCAGAGCCTGGAGCTTGCTTCGGATTCTGTGCCTCCCTCTCTCTCTCTGCCCCTCCCCACTTTCACTTTTTCTCTCTCTCATAATAAATAAATAAACTTAAAATTAAAAAAAAGATAATTGGGACACCTGAGTGGCTCAGTCGGTTAAGGGTCTGCCTTAGGCTCAGGTCATGATCTCACGGTTGGTGGGTTCAAGCCCCGCTTCCAGCTCTGCGCTGACAGCTCAGAGCCTGGAGCCTACTTCAGATTCTGTGTCTCCCTCTCTTTCTGTCCCTCCCCCATTCATGCTCTGTCTCTCTCTCAAAAATAAAAAAATAAACATTAGAAAATTTTTTAAATAAATAAAGATGTCTACATGGTGTGGTGTGTTTTGTTTTGTGGGTTTTGTGGGGTTTTTTTCCTAATAGTAATTTGAAAGCATATATATGGCCTAGCTTTTCTAATTTACCTTTAGAAATTATGAAAGTAGAAGTGCATTCACTTTCACTTTTTCACCTGGGAAACTTAAAATCCACTGCTTCTTCTCTTTAGTAAAGAAAGAATTTAGGATGCTCAAACCTTCTGGCACCTGTCTAACCTCTTACCCATGTGATTTTCGTAAGGTTGTGTTTTAATATTAAAGTAATTGTATACACACTTAGATTTATCCTCTGACCATCTCAACAGCTGCGTGGCATTGACACTTCAAAACCGATGCACACATCTTTTTATTTTTGTTTTGAGTCAGGTATCAACCGTCTGAATGTGTCATCGAAATCTGTAAATGATAAAGTTATAATGAATGATGTATCCATGGAGAATGCTTACTTTATTGCCTTAAAACTGGATACTAAATCTGTCATAGGTCCTGTTTTCTCAGGCCCTAATTTCTCCTTTTCTCTCGGATGGCTGTTACATTCGTCTGGCAAAATATTGGAGTTAAATGAAACTGTATAAATTACAGAGCCATTCTGATTTTTCACTCTTTTACGAGTGATATGTATTTGCCTAGACCCTCATAGGGTCTTCATCTTGGAAGTTCAATAACTTTACTGCTATGTTCCCTTGTTTATCAGTTTATGCCAATTTTGAAAATTCAGATATTCCTAGACTTACAAAATAATGTTTATTGATACTTTTGCATTTCTCCTATGATACATGTTTTTAGAAATGATACATTAAACCCTCCCAACTTACACATAATTTTTACCTTATAAATTTAATCTGAAACTCAAAAAATTTTCTATTATAAAATGGGATTTATCTTCAAGACCTTCTATTGTTTTATGCCAAATTAGACTTACATAAATAAACATTTACCCTTATCCTCTTGATTAAATTTAAAAATATGATTGTTTAGCATACTATTGTTGTATACAACTGAATTGCCTAAGGAAATTTTTGTTTCATATAGTTTAGACAACTAAGCAATTACTCTGTTCATTGCTCTTTATTATTTTTTGCATATCAATGCTTCCATTAGGAGCATTTTATTTTTATCTGATCACCACCTGTTATTTATAATTGGTGCTTTCAGCTGATATTTGAAAATCTTTGTTTCATGTTTATTTTTATGAAAGCTTTATTTTTAAAATATTTTTAAAAATATTTATTCATTTTTGAGAGACAGAGACAGAGAGAGAATGTGAGTGGGGGAGGGGGAGAGAGCAAGGGAGACACAGAATCTGAAGCAGACTCCAGGCTCTGAGCTGTCCCTATACAGACCGACACAGGGCTCGAACTCACAAGCCCTGAGAAAATGACCTGAGCCCATGTCAGTCGCTCAACCGACAGAGCCTCCTAGGAGCCCCTGTGACAGCTTTATTAAGTTCTGATTCACATACCTTAACATTCACCCAGTTAAAATGCACAATTGAGTAAGGTTTATATTCCTAGGGTTGGGCCGTGATGACCAGTATGAAATGTAGCATTACTTCATCATCCCCCAAAGAAACGCCATGCCCATCAGTCCTCACTTCACACCCTCCTTTTTCCACAGTGCATGATAAACACTTATCTATTTCATCCTCTGTGATGTGCCTATCCTGACATTTCCTGTAAATGGAATGACACATTATGGCCATTTGTATCTAGCTTCTTTCACTTTGCATAATGGTTTTAAGACTCAATCTTTCATGCTAGGGCATCTATATGAGCACTTCATTTCTTTTTATGAAAAATATTCCATTTTACTTAACTATTCTTTAGTTGGTGGACATTTGGGTTGTTAGCACTTTTTGACTGCTATTAATTACGCTGCTATGAGCATCTGAGTTCAATTTTTTTAGACACACCCTTTCAATTCTCTTGGACATATGGTGAAGAGTGCAATTACAGAGTCATACAGTAAGTCTTTGTTGAATTTTTGAGGAAGTAACAAACTGATTTCCAAAGTGATTCCATCATTTTATGGTTGTTCTAATGTATGACGATGGTTCAATTTCTCTACATTCTCACCAATACCTGTTAATGTCTATCTTTTTTAATTTTAGCTATCCTAGTGTATGTAAAAATTATTTCATTGTAGTTTTTACTAAGTTTTACATTTTAATTCCAGTATAGTTAAAATACAGTGTTATATCAGTTTCAGTTGGACAACAGTGATTTGTACAGCACCTGGTGCTCATCACAAGTGCACTCTTCAATCTCCATCACCTATTTCACCCACCCCCACCATCTCCTTCTGGTAACCATGAGTGTGTTCTCTGTAGTTGAGTCTGTTTCTTGGTTTGTCTCTCTCTCTCTCTCTCTTTTTACTTTGTTCATTTCTTTTGTTTCTTAAGTTCCACATATGGGTGAAATCACATGGTATTTGTCTTTCTCTAATTTATTTCACTTAGCATTATACTCTCTAGCTCCATCCATGTCATTGCAAATGGTAAAATTTCATTCTTTTTTATGGGTGAATAATATCCTATATATACATATATATATGTATATATATATACACACACACACACACACACACACACACATATATATTATATAATTATATATGTGTCAATATATTATATGTAGTTATATATAAAATATATTATATATTTATATATATGATATATATGATATACATCATATATATACAATATATATCATATATATATACACATATACCATCCCCTTGAATTGGTGGTTTTGCTCCATATTGTTTTCCACAGTGGCTGCACCAGTTTGCTTCCCACCAAAAGTGCACGAGGTTTCCTTATCTTCCACATTCTCACCAACACTTGTTGTTTGTTTGTGGTTTTGATTTTAGCCATTCTAACAGTTGTGAAGTGATATCTCATTGTAATTTTGATTTGTGTTTCCCTGATGATGAATAATGTTGAGCATCTTTTCATGTATCTGTTGGCCATCTGTAGGTCTTCTTTGAAGAAGTGTCTGTTCATGTCTTATGCCCATTTTTAATTGGGCTATTTGTTTTTTGGGTGTTAAGTTCTATCTTAGAAAAATGTTGCTATTGTCAAAGCCAAAGAAATTACTGCCTGTGTTGTCTTCTAGGATTTTTATGATTTCAGGCCTCACATTTAGGTCTTTAATCAGTTTTGAATTTATTTTTATGTATGATGAAAGTGTTCAGTTTCATTTTTTTGCATGTTGCTGTCCAGTTTTCCCAACACCCTTTGTTGAAGAGATTGTCTTTTTCCCATTGGATATTCTTTCCTGTTTTGTAAAAAACTAATTGACCACACAATTATGGGTTTACTTATGGGATTTCTATTCTGTTCCATTGATCTGTGTGCCTATTTTTGTACCAGTACCATACTGTTTTGATTACTACAACTTGGTAATATAACTTGAAGTCCAGAATTGTGATGCCTCCAGCTTTACTTTTCTTTTTCAAGATTGCTTTGGCTTTTCAAGGTCTTTTGTGGTTCCATACAAATTTTAGGATTGTTTGTTCTAGTTTTGTGAAAAACGTTGTTGGTATTTTGATAGGGATTGCACTGAATCTATAGATTGCCTTGGATAGTATAGACATTTTAACAATATTTTTCTTCCAATCCATGAGCATGGAATGTCCTTCCATTTCTTGGTGTGGTCTTCAATTTCTTTCATTCATGTTTTATAGTTTTCAGAGTACAGGTCTTTCATGTCTTTGGTTAAATTTATTCCTAGGTATCTTATTATTTTGGGTAAAATTACAAATGGGATTGTTTTCTTAATTTATCTTTTTGCTACTTCATCATTGGTGTATAGAAATGCAACAGATTTCTGTACATTGATTTTGTATCCTTTGACTTTACTGAAATCATTTATCAGTTCTAGTAGTGTTTTAGTACAGGCTTTAGGGTTTTGTATATATTGTATCATGTCATCTGTAAATGGTAAAAGTTTTACTTCTTCCTTACAAATTTGGATGCCCTCTATTTCTTTTTGTTGTGTGACTGCTATGGCTAGGACTTCCAGTACTATGTTGAATAAAAGTGGTGAAAGTGGACATTCTTGTCGTGTTCATGGCCTTAGGGAGAAAGCTCTCTGTTTTTCACCATTGAGTATGATGTTGGCTGTGGTTTTTTCATATGATTTTTATTTTGTTGAGGTATGTTCCCTCTAGACATACCTTGTGAGAATTTCTTGTCAAGAATGGATTTTGTACTTTGTCAAATGCTTTTTCTGCATCTATTGAAATGATTACATGCTTTTTATCCTTTCTTTTATTGATCTGACATATCATGTTGATTTGTAAATATTGAATCACCCTTGCATCCCAGGAATAAATCTCATGTGCTCATGGTGAATGATTGTTTTCGTGTATTTTTGGTTTCAGCTTGCTAGTGTTTCGTTGAGGAATTTTGTATCTATGTTCATCAGGAATACTGACCTGTAGTTCTATTTATTTGTGTTGTCTTTATCTGGTTTTACTAACAGGGTGACACTGGCATCAGAATGAATTTGGAAGTTTTCCTTCCTCTTCTAATTTTTGGAATAGTTTGAGAAGAATAGGTATTAACTCTTCTTCAAATGCTTGGTAAAATTTGTCTGTGAAGCCATATGGTACTGGACTTTTGTTTAATGTAAGTTTTTTGCTTAGTGATTCAATTTTATTGCTGGTAATTGATCTTTACACACTTTCAGTTTCCTTTTGCTTCAGTTTTTATCAGTTATAGGTTTCTAATAATTTACCCATCTCTTCTAGATTTTCCAATTTTTGGCACATAATTTTTCATAATATTCTTAGAATTGTTTGTATTTCTGTGGTATTGGTTGTTATTTCACCTCTTTCATTTATGATTTTATTTGAGTCATTTCTCTTTGTTTAAAATTTTTTATTGTGTTTATTTTGAGAGATAGAGATTGAGAGAGAGACAGAGTGTGAGCTGGAGAGGGATAGAGAGACTCTAAAGCAGGCTCCAGGCTCCAAGCTATCAGCACAGACCTCAACACAGGGCTTAAACCCACAAACCATGAGATCACGACCTGAGCCGAAGTTGGACACAAAACCTACTGAGCAACCCAGGCGCCCTGTGAGTCATTTCTCTTTTTTTAATAACTCTGGCTAGAGGTTTATCAATTTTGTTGATCTTTTCAAGAACCAACTCCTGGTTTCATTGATCTATTCTAGTGGGCTTTTTAGTTTCTAGATCATTTATTGCCACTCTAATCTTTATTGTTTCCTTCCTTCTGCTCACTTGGGGTCTTGTTTGTTATTCTTTTTTGAGTTCCATTAGATGTAAGGTTGTCTATTTGAGATTTTTCTTGCTTCTTGATGTAGGCCTGTATTGCTATAAACTTCCCTCTTAAAATAGCTTTTGCTGCATCTCAAAGGTTTTGGACCATTGTGTTTTCATTTTCATTCATTTCTATTTACTTTTTTATTTCTTCTTTTATTTCCTGGTTAACCCATTCATTATTTAGTAGCATGTATTTAACATTCATGTATTTGTGTTATTTCCAGATTTTTTCTTGTGGTTGATTTCTAGTTTCACAGTGTAGTGGTCAGAAAGGAAGCATGGTATGACTTTGATTTTTTTGAATTTGTTGACGCTTGTTTAGTGGTCTAATATGTGATCTATTCTGGAGAATGTTCCATGTGCACTTGAAAAGAATGTGTATTCTGTTGTAGGATGGAAGGTTCTGAATATATCTGTTAAATCCATCTGGTCCATTGTGTCACTCAAACCCATTGTTTCTTTGTTGATTTTCTGTTTGGATGATCTGTCCATTGATGTAACTGAGGTGTTAAAGTCCTCTACTATTATTGTATTACTATTGAGTAGTTCCTTTATATTTGTGATTAACTGCATTATGTATTAGGGTTCTCCCATGTTGGGTGCATACATATTTACAACCGTTCTATCTTCTGATTGGATTGTCCCCTTAATATAGTGTCCTTCTTTGTCTCTTGTTACAGTCTTTGTCTTAAAATCTATTTTGTCTTATGTAAGTATTGCTACATCAGCTTTCTTTTGACATCCATTTGCATGATAAGTGTTTCTCCATCCCCTCACCTTCAATCTGCAGATGTCTTTAGGTCTAAAATGAGTTTCTTATAGGCAATATACAGAAGTGTCTTGCCCTTTCATCCACTCTATCACCCTACCTCTTTTGATTGGCTTCTTTAATTCACTATCATTCAAAGTAATCATTTACTGCCATTTTGTTACTTGCGGTTATTTCTATAGACTTTCTCTGATCCTTCTCTTGCTCTCTTTAATGTTTTCCAGGCTTTATTTAGTGATATACTTGGACTCCTTTCTATTTATTCTTTGCATATCTACTACTGGTTTTTGATTTGTGGTTACCATTAGGTTTGTATATAACATCCTCTTCATATAGCAGTCTATATTAAGCTGATGGTCATTTAATGTACCCATTCTTTATTACTCTCTCCTCTTGTTTTAGGTATATGGTGTCATATTGTACAACCTTTTATTTTGTGAGTCCCTTGACTGGATTTTACAGATAAACATACTTTTACTGCTTTTGTGTTTCCTACTTTTCATATCTCAGTTATGGTGTTTCATTTCCACTCAAATAAATTTCTTGTAGGGTTGGTTTAGTGGGCATGAACTCATTTAGTTTTTGTTTGTCTGATAACTATTTCTTCTTCTATTCTGAATGATGGTCTTGCTGGATAGAGTATTCTTGTCTGCAGAATTTTCCCACTCAGCCTTTTGAATATATCATGCCACTCCCTCCTGGATTGCTAAATTTCTGCAGAAAAATCTGCTGATGGATTTATGGGGTTTCCCTTGTGTGTAACTGTCTTCTTTTCTCTTGCTGCTTTAAAAAGTGCTTTTCCGCGGCGCCTGGGTGGCGCAGTCGGTTGAGCGTCCGACTTCAGCCAGGTCACGATCTCGCGGTCCATGAGTTCGAGCCCCGCGTCGGGCTCTGGGCTGATGGCTCAGAGCCTGGAGCCTGTTTCGGATTCTGTGTCTCCCTCTCTCTCTGCCCTTCCCCCGTTCATGCTCTGTCTCTCTCTGTCCCAAAAATAAATAAATGTTGAAAAAAAAAATTTTTTTTTTTTTAAAAAAGTGCTTTTCCATCCCCAAAGGCCAGGGAATTAAAAGCAAAAATGAACTACTGGGACTTTATGAAGATAAAAAGCTTCTGCTCAGCAAAGGAAACAACCAACAAAACTAAAAGGCAACCAACGGAATGGGAAATGACAAAATGGGAACCACAAAAAGCCCCAAAGTAATTTTGAAGAAGAAGACCAAAGCAGGAGGCATCACAATCCCAGACTTTAGCCTCTACTACAAAGCTGTCATCATCAAGACAGCATGGTATTGGCACAAAAACAGACACATAGACCAATGGAATAGAATAGAAACCCCAGAACTAGACCCACAAACATATGGCCAACTCATCTTTGACAAAGCAGGAAAGAATATCCAATGGAAAAAAGTATCTTTAACAAACGGTGCTGGGAGAACTGGACAGCAACATGCAGAAGAATGAAACTAGACCACTTTCTCACACCATTCACAAAAATAAACTCAAAATGGATAAAGGACCTGAATGTGAGACAGGAAACCATCAAAACCCTAGAGGAGAAAGCAGGAAAAGACCTCTCTGACCTCAGCTGTAGCAATCTCTTACTCGACACATCCCCAAAGGCAAGGGAATTAAAAGCAAAAGTGAATTGCTGGGACCTTGTGAAGATAAAAAGCTTCTGCACAGCAAAGGAAACAACCAACAAAACTAAAAGGCAACCAACGGAATGGGAAAAGATATTTGCAATGACATATTGGACAAAGGGCTAGTATCCAAAATCTATAAAGAGCTCACCAAATTCCACACCCGAAAAACAAATAACCCGGTGAAGAAATGGGCAGAAAACATGAATAGACACTTCTCTAAAGAAGACATCCGGATGGCCAACAGGCACAAGAAAAGATGCTCAACGTTGCTCCTCATCAGGGAAATACAAATCAAAACCATACTCAGATATCACCTCACGCCAGTCAGAGTGGCCAAAATGAACAAATCAGGAGACTATAGATGCTGGAGAGGATGTGGAGAAACGGGAACCCTCTTGCACTGTTGGTGGGAATGCAAACTGGTGTAGCCACTCTGGAAAACAGTGTGGAGGTTCCTCAAAAAATTAAAAATAGACCTACCCTATGACCCAGCAATAGTACTGCTAGGAATTTACCCAAGGGATACAGAAGTACTGATGCATAGGGGCACTTGTACCCCAATGTTTCTAGCAGCACTCTCAACAATAGCTAAATTATGGAAAGGGCCTAAATGTCCATCAACTGATGAATGGAGAAAGAAATTGTGGTTTATATACACAATGGAGTACTACGTGGCAATGAGAAAGAATGAAATATGGTCCTTTGTAGCAACGTGGATGGAACTGGAGAGTGTGATGCTAAGTGAAATAAGCCATACAGAGAAAGACAGATACCATATGTTTTCACTCTTATGTGCATCCTGAGAAACTTAACAGAAACCCATGGGGGAGGGGAAGGGAAAAAAAAAAAAGAGGTTAGAGTGGGAGAGAGCCAAAGCATAGGAGACTCTTAAAAACTGAGAACAAACTGAGGGTTGATGGGGGGTGGGAGGGAGGAGAGGGTGGGTGATGGGTATTGAGGAGGCCACCTTTTAAGATGAGCACTGGGTGTTGTATGGAAACCAATTTGACAATAAACTTCATATATTGAAAAAAAAAGTGCTTTTCTTTATCACCACTTTTTGTCATTTTAATTACTAGGTGTCTTGGTGTGAATCTCCTTGGGTTGATTTTATTACAGGATCTATATACCTCCTGGATCTGAATATCTGTTTCCTTCTCCAGATTAAAGTTTTCAGCTATTATTTCTCAAATAAATTTTATCTCTTTTCTCTCTCTTCTTCTGAGATCCCTATGATGCATATATTATTATGCTTTATGGATTAACTGAGGTCCCTAAATCTATTGTCATTCTGCATATTTTTTTCTTTCATTTGTTCAGCTTGATTACTTTCCATTATTCTGTCTTCCAAATCATTAATTCATTCTCCTTCCTCTAGCTTGCTATTTGTTCCATCAAGTGTATTTTTAATTTCATTTATTGTATTCTTTACTTATGATTGGTTCTTTTTTATCTTTTTTGTTTGGATGTCACTGATATCCTCCACTCTTTTCTCAAGTCCAGTGAGTATCTTTATGATCATTACTTTAAATTCTCTATTAGGCATATTACTTATATCCTTTCAGTTAGGTCTCTTGCTATGGTTTGGTCTTGTTCTTTCATTTGGGACATATTCCTGTCTCCCCTTTTCATCTAACTCTCTGTGTATCTTTGTCTGTACATCAGGAAAATTAACTATGTCTCCTACTATTGAAGGTAATGGCCTTATGATGAAGAGGTCCTCTACTGCCCTTCAGTGAAGTGTCTTCTGTCCCCCAAGACCTGTCGCTTCAGGAAGTATCTCCTATGTGTCTTTGTGTGTCCTGCTATTGTGTCCTGGCCCCTTCTTCCTTCAGTCATCTGGAGAGGCTCTCTGCCTGTAGTGGGCAGCATTTGGTCCTCAGTTTGGTGGAGCACATTTTAACAAAGGTGCCCTGGTCTCCTGTGAAATGAGACCTGCCACCACCAATGTTCCCAGAACTGATGCCCTGGCTCCAGAGACAGGGTGTTGGCAGGATTTGAGCTGGTCTTCTGGGTGAGGGGATCTGCAGTTTCAGGACTAGGGCAAGTGTCACTGGAAAGGGTGGATCCACCAAAGCACAAGGCAGCAGGGCTTGGCGTTAGATAGTGAGTGCCTGTGCCACGCTGGTTCCCACAGGTGGCTGTGTGTTTATGCTGGGGTATGTGTGGGGGAAATGGTGCCTGCTAGTTCCTTTGTTCCTGGAGGGGTCTCCCTGCAATCCCTGTATCTCCAGGCCATGCTCTGAGAAGATTAAATAACTCTCCCTCTTGTGTGCTCCAGGGGTTTTTCAAACTGCTACTTCTATGCTCTATCTCCATGAACTATTTGTAATGCTGTCTCTCTAGGCTTTAAGTGTCACTGTTTGCAAGAATGCATGAAAATCAGCCACTCTAGTCTTAAGAGCCAACTATTGTGGGAATTCATCTTCCCCATGTAGGCTACCAAGCATAATAGTCTATTTCTCACCCTTTACTGTGCCTTCAGCTTACTCCTCACAAGATTGCTGTGGTCCCCTTTGCCCCCAAACCACATCACCATCTTGCCTACCTTCTGCAATGTGGACTCCCCTCTACTTTCAATAGAGAAGTTTGTTCTTCCAGTCTCTGAGTCATTTTCTGGGTTATTTACACTGATGTGAGATGCATCCATGGGACTAGGTAAGCTTAGGGTCCTCTTACTCCGCCATGTTTCCAGCCTCCTTTATTGTAGTTCTGGTTTGCATTCTCATAGTAGCTAAAGATGTTAGCATCTTTTCATGTGTGCACTGGCCACTTTAATATAATTTAAGAGAAATGTCTATTTGAATTCTTTGTTCATTTTTTAATTGTAAGAATTCCTTATGTATTCTGAATATATTCCTTTATCAAATATATTATTTACAAATACATTTTTTTCATTCCATGGGTTGTCTTTTCACTTTCTTGATTATGTCCTTTGGAAACAAAAGAGTTAATTTTTATCAAATCCAATTTATCTACTTCTGTTTTGTTGCTTGTACTTTGACATTATATCAAGAAATCTTTGCCAACTTGAAAGTCATGAAGATTTATTTATTCCTATGATTTTTTCTAAGAATTTTGAGAGAAAAATGCATAAGACATACAGTAAAAAAAATGTGAAAATTACAGACATAAATCCACTTTTTTCGCATCGATTCAACATTATACTAGAGGTTCTAGCAATGGAAATTAGACAAGAAAAAGAAATTAAGGGCTTCTAATTTGGAATGGAATAAATAATTGAGTTCTATGATCCATTCTTTAGCCTTTTAATTGAGTTCTATGATCCATTCTCAAGTAATGTCTGTCTATGGTGTGAGGTATGGATCCAACATCATTCTTTTACATGTGTCTGTCTAGGTATCCCGTTATTGTTTGTTGAATGACTATTTTTCTCCATTGAACTATCATGGAACACTTATCTAAAAGCAAGTAATTATAAATTTAAGTGTATATTTCTGGATTCTCAATTCTATTCCATTGATCCGTATGTCTATCTTTATGTCAATATCACACTATCTTACTTACTGTCACTTTGCTATAAGTTGTGAAGTTTGAGAGTGTGAATCCTCCAATTTTGTTCTTCTTTTTCAAGATTATTTTGGCTACTCTAGGTCTTTTGTATTGTCACATTAATTTTAGTGTAAATTTAAAAAAAAAAAAACTGGAACTTTGACAGGGATGCACT
Source organism: Herpailurus yagouaroundi (assembly GCF_014898765.1). NCBI lineage: Eukaryota > Metazoa > Chordata > Mammalia > Carnivora > Felidae > Herpailurus > Herpailurus yagouaroundi. The sequence goes on along the minus strand of NW_024412467.1, from coordinate 3,314,191 downwards.
GAACCTGTAGATCAGTTTGGGAAGCATGGCTGTCTTAAACTGTTAATTCTCTCAATCCATGAGCATGGTATATTCCTCCATTTAAATTTTCTTTAGTTTCTTTCAGGTATGTTTTGTAGTTTTCAATTATGCATGCATGCCTTGAAATTTTAAATTAAACTTATTCTTAAGTTTTTATTCTTAAAAGATATTAAAATATTATTGTAAATGCAATCATTTAATTAATTTTTTAATATAATTTATTGTCAAATTGGTTTCCATACAACACCCAGTGCCCATCCCAACAAGTGCCCTCCTCAACACCCATCACCCACTTTCCCCTCTCCCCCAACCCACATCAATCCTCAGTTTTTTCTCAGTATTTAAGAGTCTCTTATGGTTTGCCTCCCTCCCTCTCTGTAACTTTCTTCCCCCTTCCCTTCCCCCATGCTCTTCTGTTTTCAGAATTTTTATGCTATCATATAAAATGCAATTGATTATGTTGATCTTGTATTCTGAACTCTTGCTGAACCTGTTTATTAGCTACTTTTATGGTGTCTTTAGTATTTTCTATAAACAAGGGTATGTAATCTATAAATAAATATAGTTTTATTTATTCCATTCCAAATTAGAAGCCCTTAATTTCTTTTTCTTGTCTAATTTCCATTGCTAGAACCTCTAGTATAATGTTGAATCGATGCAAAAAAAGTGGATTTATGTCTGTAATTTTCACATTTTTTTACTGTATGTCTTATGCATTTTTCTCTCAATTCTCACTACCTCTCTTTTTCATGTTAAATTGATATTTTATATTATGCTGTTTTAATTCTATTACTGTCCATTTTTTCTATATTTTTGAGTTATTATCCAGTTATTTTCTTGGGAGTTTCAATTAGTATCTTAAAATAATCTAGCTTTAATACCAACCTAAATTACTAATATATAAAAACTTTGTGCCAATACAGCTCAATTTCTTCCTCCACCCTCATTCTCTTACTGTCATAAAAATTACAGCTTTAACATTATAAGTACATCAACCTGCATTTTAAATTATTGCTTTATGCAGCTGTTTTGTAAATAAGAAGAATAAGCTACAAACAAAAATAGCTTTCTAATATCTTTTATATTTAACTATGTAATTACTTTTTTACCAATTACTCTATTTTTATTCAAGTTATTGCCTGATGTCCTTTTGTTTTAGCCTAAAGGACTATCTTTAGTACTTCTTACAGGAGAGGTTGCTAACATATTTGCTCTCCCTAGTGAATTTTTCTTTCATTTCAGTTACTGTACTTTTCAACTTCAGAATTTCTACTTGATTATTTAAAAAAAATAATAACATAATAGTGTTTATTTTAGTGAATTCTCTATGAATTCTGTTAAGACTTTATTCTTTGTCATGTGCACTCACTGAAGTCTCTTTTCAGCTGAGTGGTCAGTTAATGTATTCGACAGAGATCTCCTTAAAGAGTTTGAATCCTTAAGTCTTATGCAGACAGTCTCCACTTGTAATGGTTCAGCCTATAATTTTTAAACTTTATGATGGTAAGAAAGAAATACATATTCAGTAGAAGCCATATTTCAAGTTTTGATATTCAGATCTTTTTCTAGACTAGTGATATTTAATACTATTCTTTCCCATGATGCTGGACAGTGACAGCAAGCCACAGCTCCCAGTCAGCCACGGGATTACAAGAGTGAACAACTGATACACTTATAACTTTTCTGTGCCCATAGAACAAGTCTGTTTTTCACTTTCAGTACAAAGTTCAATAAATTACCTGAGATATTCAATGCTTTAGTATAAAGTAAACTTTGTGTTAGATGATTTTGCTCAACTATAGGCTAATGTAAGTTTTCTGAGCACATTTAAAATAAGCTAGCCTACAGTGTTTCATAAGTTAGGTGTACTACATGCATTTTCAACTTATGAGATTTTCAGCTTATGATGGGTTTATTGGGACATGAACCCATCATAGTGGAGGAAGATCTGTATTCTCTTCTGTATTTTCCATCTGCCTGTCTTTTCACTGTGTCTATTTCATTCTGGATATTTTCTTAAACTGAGTTTTCTTTTCATGTGCAATTTCTTCAGCTGTTTGTAATCTATTGTTAAGCTTACCCATTGTGTTTTTAATTTCTATTTTTTTCAGTTCTAAAATTTGATACTTTCTTACTCAAATATATTTTGTCCCTTTTTTCTGAGATACTATTTCCCTACTACGTTTCTCAATATTGTCTTTTATCTTTCTCTATCCTGGAGAGGCTGTCGCATCACTTTTCAACTCCTCTGGCTCTCAGTTACCTCTCCCATAATCACCAAATATCCCAAGTAAAAATACAACCCCAATGACAGTCTTCAAATTACTGGGTTTCCATCTGCTCTAGATCTTGGCCTAAAATTCATATTTATCAAGAGCCATGGTATTTGATGTCATTATACTTCTGGGCATCTATCATAAGGAAATAATATGAACATGGACAAATTTAGACACAAAGATGTTCAAAGCAAAGTAACTTGTAATAGAAAAAGTTTGGAGAGGGGAGCCTGGGTGGCTCAATTGGTTAAGCATCCAACATGGCTCAGGTCATGATCTCACAGTCCGTGAGTTCGAGCCCCGCGTGGGGCCCTGTGCTGACAGCTCAGAGTCTGGAGCCTGCTTTGGATTCTGTGTCTCCCTCTCTCTCTGTTCCTCCCCTGCTCTCATTCATTCTCTCCCTCCCTCTCTCTCAATCTCAAAAATAAATAAATATTAAAAATTAAAAAAAAAACATTTGGAGAAAATCTAATGTTCCACAAGCAGAGAAGAATGCATCAATTTGTTGGAATGTCATATAGTCATTATTAGTGATATTTTCCAGTAACTTTTATAACCTAATAAAGTGTTCACAATTTAATATGAAATGAAATTTCATGATAAATATATTTTATATAGATACCTTCTAAAATAAAATTATTTATTCATAGCACATTACAAAGAAAAATAGAAAACATTCTTGAAGATGTGAGAATACAGAAATTTGATTTTCTTCTTTATAGTTTCCTAAAATTTCTGCACTAAAAACTTAGTGAAGAAACCAATCATAATGCAACTGAAAAGGTAAATTTCAACTAAAAGAAGAGTGACTTTGTAAATTTTTTGTGTGTGCTTGATGAAAGAACAATTTGTTCCACTATTCCTTTCTCCAGTATAGTTGTGACAGTCCTTTTTCTCTTTATGTTCACCTGTGCTGCTGACTCATTTGTTGTTATGGCTGTCAGATTGTCACAACATTTTCTTGAGAGAAGTTGGTTCTGATGCATCTTATATCTTTTCATATCTCTGGGTACGGCCACAGGGATGAGCCCATGATGAATATTTAAGCTCTTGCAAAGGTTATGAGCACCAAGCTTTCTGGGCCATGACAACTGACAGCCTGCACAGTATTCTAATGAAAGTGATGACAAGTGTCTGGAGTACTCTCAATATACACTTAGTCTTCTGACATCATTTACATATATCAATGATCTCTGAATATGAGCTCTTTCCAGAATTATTAAAAATAATAGCAGGATAATTGGATAATAATTGAGACCAACTCTTTAAAAAAATTATACCTGGATAACATCTATGAATGTTGCCATCACTCACCTCTACTATATTCTGATGTTTTGGCAAAGTACCGTTTATTATCATTCTCTCTTATAGAAGCAATTTTCTTTGTTCATTACATTAATAATGTGATGACTTCTTGTTGGCAAGCCAAATAATTAATCTTCTATGAGTAGATCTAGTTTAATTTAAACATGCTAATCTTTTTGCACTTTTCAAGCAGGCAGTGAGACATCACCTAACAGAGAATTAGCTTTAGCAGCTCTGTATTATATCTCACAAATGATGGAAACACTGATTGTGTGCCAGTGCCAGCCAGAAAACATAATTTCACAGGTTGTGTTGAAAAGAGACATTATGTCAAGTCATATGGCATAACTATATTTGGGCAAAGGAGAACCTAAATTGTTGAGCAAATTTAAGAGCTGGAAATTAAGACTTGGGAAGAAATTATGACAGGAAGTAGGATTCTTTAATTTTGAAAGAAGATAAACTATTTAATAAGAAAGGCTAGGTAAAGAATGAGTTGTACATCAGGTAAAGTATTTCTTTGGCTAATTGTATTTTACTTCCATTTGGGAAGCAACCTCAGACCAGTGAAACAGGCATGTTACAGAAAGTAAGTTTCTCATGTGAAATGTTTCGTTGATATGCTAAGCTCAAGTTCAGGAAAGGTGAACACTGATCCCAAAAAGATGGATCTGGCTGATGCAGACAGCACTGGGAAATCCCAGGTTATAAGCCCTGCTGGAAGTGAAGCAGGCTACGACCAGGGTTCGATAGACCGGTTCGTTCAGGGCAACACTCTAGCTAGAGAGAGATGGAACATTGGATCCAATACTTTGGATGAAGCCTGGCAGTTGCTCAGCTATATCAGAACTAGGTTCAGAATTTAGTACCACCACAAGAGAAAGATTGAGGTACCAGATCAGGTAAATTCCACTGTACAGTGGAAACAGAAGTAGGATTTTTACCTTGTTATCGTGTCACTTCACAACAGGAAGGAGTTGCCAAGGGAAAGGTAGTACTTTATCCCAGAGATTGTATAGACACCTACGGTTCAACTATGACACAAAAATTATCTGGTCTATTGACAGTAGAGCTAATCCTAGCAACTCTGAATGGTGGCCCACATACTTAAAAAAGAGAGCGTTTAATATTTGGGTGAAAGAAGATAGAAAGGTGAATTTAGAACAGATGTGAGCATTACTTCTTGAGTCAGGAAAAGGACATAGATTTAACTTGGGTGGAAGTTTTTATATCTGAGTACTAAGAAGGGGATTCAAAAATCACTCTTATAGAAATGAAGGCTTTCTCCTTATGTATGTATTCCTATCAAAACCTATCTCCTATTTTTTATCAAAACTATTGAAATTATTCTGCACAGAGATGGCCACCTCTCCACATGAGGAAGCTTCAGGTGGTACAAGTGTTGTGAGCAGTGATGCCCACACACTCCAAATAGATTGCTTTATTCCTTAAGAACTCTAATTATTGGAAGTCTGGTGTCTCTCCCATTTCTGGTAGGCATGGGTCCAAGAATCAAGGGATGAGAGTGGCTCCTTTCACCCTTACACCTAAAACCCCATTCAGAGAGTTTCTGATTCCTCTCTTGGAATTTTGTAACTCTCCTACTTTGGAGAGTTTGTCTATTATTCTGAGAATGCAATGTTCCCTCCATGACACAGAAAGAAGTCTAGAAGGCGTCTACCAGTTAGGGCTGCTACCTGGTCATTTGGGTTAAACATGCAACAGAACTTTACATTAAGAGGGATCACATTACTGGTGGCTAGGATGGCTGACCCCAATAACCAAGGAAATTGGGCAAGAGAACTAGGTATGGAAGCCAAGGTCTTCTATGGAGTACCTCTTACTACTTCCATATCCACAAGTAAAAGATAATGAGGAATTACAACAACTCCCCCCACACCAACCAAAAGAGGAATGTCCCCTGAGGATTCAGACCCTTCAGTAGTGAAGTCTGGGTCACACAACTGAGTAAAGAATACCAATTAGCTGAGGTTCTTGTTGAGGGTGATGGGAACATAACACAAGTGGTGGAAGAAGAAACTATAAGCATATTAGGGCCTTATGGCAAAATACAACAATGAAGATGCATCAGTTATGTATGGTTTATTCTTTGCTTTCTATGTGTGTATATAACACACAAACACACACATGCATTATGAATGACTGACATTTTAGCTAAGCACTTCCTCAACTGTTGAACACTTATGCTTTCTGTAATCACTCCCTATTATAAACACCCCTGCTTTAAACATGTTTATGTATAAATCTTACCATATTCATGATTCATTCCTTAGGGTACGTGAGAAAAAAGCATAATTACTGGAAATGAAAATTTTATACTCTAAGTAGATATTGAAAATATCTCCTAAAATGTTATAGGAATTCTCCCCCCACCCAGAGGTACTTACCTAACCCCATCTTTGTCAATACTGAGTGCAATTTTTTATCAAAAGTATCTACTCTGCTCCTCCCCAACTCATACTTTCTCTTCCTCTCTCTCTCAAAATAAATAAATAAACTTAAAAAATGTTTTAAAATAGGGATGCCTACGTGGCTTAGTCAGTTAAGCGTCTGACTTCTGTTCAGGTCATGATCTCACAGTTCATGAGTTTGAACCCAGCATTGGGTTCTGCACTCACAGTGTGGACCCTGCTTGGGATTCTCTCTCTCCCTCTCTCTCTGCCCCTCTCCAACTCATGCTTTCTCTCTCTCTCAAAATAAATAAATGATCTTTAAAAAATGTTTAAAAACATCTATATTGATTTCATAAGCAAAAAGCTGTATGCTTTTTGCTATGTTAATAAGTTGACTAAGTGTGATGGTATAGGCTGAAACTGATCAGTGAATTTTTCTTTACGTCTTCTATTGAACTTCTAGTAATGTTTTAGTGTCTGCTTAGGAATCATAAAGGATGTTTTTATATTATTGTTATAAAGTCTATAGTAAGATTCATTGTAAACAGTTTCCAAGTTTTTTAATTTCCTTCTATTTCTTTGTTATTTGATTTGTAGAAGTTTTTATTTTAGGGAGCCAAGTCTACCTGCCTTTCCTTTTGAAATCCATGTTCTCTCATCCAAGGGGTCATAACCTAACTCCCTCAAAAACAGGTAAAAGAATGATGCAAAATTCAGAAAAATAAGATAAGTAGTTTCTTCCACTCCCTTCACATCACTTACTACTCTACTCATTTCACATGCTCCCATCTTGTCTTCTTTGCTATCTTAAACATCCTTGATGGTTGAGTCTTCAAGCTTTGGTCATTTCTAAACTTCTCCAAGATATACGGAAAGAGCTCCAGAAGTGTTTTGTTAAGGGGAAAAATATGAATTAATAAGCATATGCTTTATCAGCTTTACAGAGGCTTTCCAAAAGAGCTCAAGGCAGTACACGTTTATTAATTCTAATATATTCTTTCTTGCTTGTTTACATTTGGATAACAAAACTCTATTTCTCGTACACATCAGAAAATAAAATAGTCTTAAGCTAAGAACTGACATTATACATCGGTATTTCAAAAATAAATTTAATCAGTAAGAAAGTTTCTTACACAAAGACATCTACAATAATTTATCATCTCATGAATTTGGTCTCCAACTTATTTATTTATAGTATGAAAGATACCTTGTAAGTATTTCATAAGGAAATTCTACTCTGTGTACCTACAGTGTATGGCTGAAATATTATACAAAATAAACCAAGGGGATCCCCAAACTGCAGATCATTAGGCAATATTTCAAGTAGCTGCTGCTCTCTGCTGCTCCTGGAAAAATCTGCCTTGGATCAGGTTATTCATAGCCATTCAAAAGAAGCTGAATTCTAAATTAAATGCATTACATTCAAAAGAAGATAGACTATCCGCCTGGGGTCAGAGTTGAGATGATCACTACAACTATATAATTTTCTTTGAAAATAACTTCATATTTTTGACAAATTTCAAAAAATTTTTTGCAAGAAGGAAAATCTAACTTTCTGGTAATCACAATGATTACTGTCTTTGTGTTTGTATTTTGTGCCTTTGGGAAAAGGCTGCAGGAAATGACTACTGTATGGCTCAATACCACTTTCAAGGGGCTACATAAACTGACATTTTAGGGGAAATGGCATTGTGAGTGAGGATCTTTAGTAGAACAGGTGTCATTTTGCTTATGAGTCAACTGTCCCAATATTTTATATAAAAAATGGTTGATTCCAGGGAAGGGTAAGAAAGCAATGCTTCCACTGCCAGCATCAGACAGCAATGGTCTTAAATGTCTCAATCTTATCTGTATATTCCCATGTGTTCCATCATAAGGTCCCATTCGTGCCAAGCAATGCCCTAACTTAACACATGGTTAAAAAGAAAACATAAAATCAGGCCTTTCTTATCTCTTAAGTCTGCCCTTTCCTTTATGATCACCATAAAGATTTTTGTTTTTCAAAATCTTACTACTGAGTTGAAAGTTCAAGACCTAGCCCATCTTTTTCTTTTTTAGGTTCTTCAGCACCATCACAATTATCCATTCCATACCAGTCTATAATTTATAATCATGACATGATACCCCAGTAGCTCGTCCTCCATTCCATGTCCATGGTCCCCTTCAGATTGATAAACTGCTCCTCTAACAGGAGGTTTGTACTTGGTCGAATTTATTTCCACTTATCCAGCATTTATCAGCAATTCCATGTAGCCCATTCATAGGGACTCTGTTCCAGGAACTTTCTTCTTCCAGAAACAGAACAGAACACACCAATCTGTGCTCTCTTGTTCTTTATCAACAACTGCCATTACCAAAGGATGCATGTTCCCTATTAAAATTTCTAGCTGAATACTGGTCTGGGAGCATTCTCTCAACGCAAAGGGTCTTTATTCTGGGTCTCATCTTTCTGACATAAGAAACATATTGTAAGAAGATTTTAATATCACTGATTTATTCTTTCCCTCTGCCTGCCAGTGAGGTATACGTTTCCAGCCAAACTCTCCATATAGGGTTTCATCTACAAATCTTTCCACATGTGCAGAGATACAACAAACACAGCACAGGCAGAAATCATGACAGTGGATCCAAATGGTCCTGACAAAGCTACTTTCATATACCCCCAAATTGGAGGAGAGTATGGAAAATCAAAATACAAAGTATTAGTTGTAAAGTTAAAGAGCTACTCCCTGTTATAAAAGAGATACAGGCTAGCTCGGCAAGGAAATCACCTTTACTCAGATTTTTAAAAATAAAAATATCAGTATTTACGTATTTCAACATTTAATTCCTCAGATAAAATGTTATGCTTTAATAAGGACTGGGAAGGAGGTAAAAAAAAAAAATAAGGGTTTTTTTGCTTTGTCTTCAACACATAAATATGATAAATAATGAAGCTAGCTATTTATCCAGTTTGAAACTCAGATTTAGTCTGTGCAACTTGGATAGTACTTGAGTAGTCATAAAAAGGATAAACAATCATTTATTCAACTACTATTTCTTTAGTGTCTCCTACCTGCCAGGTGTGCTGTTAGCTGCTGGAGCTATAGCATTTAACAGGATAGGTAAGAAGACATAATCCATGGAGATGTAGCTCATGGAACTTACATTCCAGTGGGGAAGGCAGAAAATGAATGAGGAAACAAACCAACAAACAAATAATTGAGATAACTTCAGATAGCGGTGTGGTTTATTAGACTATAAACCAGAATAATATGCTAGCAGGAAGATGGAAAATGTCAGGCAGGATTAGAGTAATATTCCAAATCCATGCTCAAAGAAAGTCTCTCAGAAATAACTGATATAGAGCTTAACTACTGCCATAAACAACCATAAAAACTGGGCAATATATAAAAAAAAAATCATTTGTAGGCATTGGGCAGGACAACGATCCTTAAGAGAAGGGACATAAGGGAGGTGATTCCCAAGTCTCATTCCCCCAGCTTTCTCCCTAAGGGCAGAGAAAGGTATTCTCACTCAGTGAAAGAAATATAGATCAGAGTTAGGGGCCGCCATGCATCTGAGATTTGAGAGATGGGGTATGAGAGGGAAAGAACTGCAGAAAAGGAGCCATTAATATCAGCATAAAAATTTCCCTCAGGTCCTAGAGCACCATCTAAGCTGCACATGAGCAGGAAAAGACTCTCATGGAGCAGCAGAAAACAGTACCTGGGAGCCTGGGGAGCAGACCTGAGATGTGAGTTGGCCAACATGGCAGAAAGGTAGGGGGATCCATACTTCCCACGTCTCTCAAACAAAGAAGTGCAGAAGCCAAAGGACTTTGAACACCAGAGCCTGGGAGGAAAAAAGATCTGAGATGCCACACAGTGCCTGAGGAAGGTTGGAGTTCAGACTCAGCCAAGCTAGGAGAGCAGTGCACCAACATCTGGGCTTTTGGCTGAGGATCCAGAAAGGCTACCTTTGAAGATTCAGGACTAACTCTAGGAATAAGAGTTATAATACAGATTATAATTTATGTGAGATTAGTTGTTTTACCCAAGCATTTTATTATTCTTGGCATGACTATAAATCTGAAGAAGTTCCTTAAGTGATGATATTATGGAACATTCAGCTATTTATTTTTTTAGTCAAAAAAAGAAGTTTTTGCGTTGAAAGTTTTTGATCTTCTAAGAAAATGTATTATAATAAAAAGTAAAATATTATTGTCCATTTGGGATCGATAAGAAATAAAATTATTTCTAACTTTTTAATGACTCTTAAAAGTTTAGGGGCACCTGGGTGGCTCAGTTAAGCAACTGACTCTTGACTTTGGCTCAGGTCATGATCTCACAGATAGTGGGTTCAAGCCCTGTGTTGGTCTCTGTGCTGAGCATGGAGCCTACTTAAGATTCTCTCTCTCTCTCCCTCTCTCTCTCTCTCTGTCTCTCTCTCTCCCTCTCTCTCTTCCTCCCTCCCTCCCTCTCTGTCTCTGTCTCTTAAATAAAAAATAAAAAAGTTTACCAGTCCCTGGTGGAAATAGTAGGAGTAGTTGGGTTTGATGGGAATGTGAAAACCTACATTGATTCAGAAAGAAGTGAATAGAGGGAGGTCTCCCATGTGGTTCTATTCAGGATACACAAGAATAGAGGGAAGAATTAATTTTACATTTGCATTCTTCTGCTGTTCAATTGGCTCAGTATAACATTTACATTAAGCTTATTCTAAACTTGGATGAATATTGAATCTTCTATTTGAAAGCTGACATCTTGAAATAAGAAAATGCAAAGAAGAAGAAGAAGAAGAAGAAGAAGAAGAAGAAGAAGAAGAAACCAGAAAATGCAAAAATTTCCATTTGCTTTACTCTGATTGCCCTTCTGTCTACAGCTCACTCAGATTCATTATGTGTAGGCTTCCTTTCCAGAAAACAATATCAGTCTATCAGCTACCAATACAGAGTCTTCTAGAAGCCCACAGAAATGCTTATGAAAACACAATAAACACAAGAGAGTTTATAAATCCACAGATAATCAAGATGAATAAATAATATATTAACTTATTTTATCTTATTTTTTAATGTTAATTAAAATATAAATAAATAAATAAATAAATAAATAAATAAATAAATACAAATAAATAAATTCCATAAACAAATGGAGCCAGATAGAAAGAAACCTACCTAAAGTAGTCACAAGACCTCAAAAGAGTCCATCAAGATTTAAGAACCATATCTCCCTTCTGACTCAGAAAGCTGCGATCTGTACAAAGGAAAAAGCCTCCCTGCATTTAGGCACTTGGGATGAGCACTGGGTGTTGTATGTAAGTGATGAATGTATGTATGTATGTATGTATGTATGTAAGTGATGAATCACTGTGTTCTACTCCTGAAACTAATACTACACTGTATATTAACTAACTTGAATTTAATTAATTAATTACAAATAAAATAAAATATGGTAACAAACATTGGATAATACAACATTTTTGAAATAAAATATATGCAATATAAGATAAAAAAGAAATGGGTGATAATTTTATCAAGTCATTTATGGGACTCTGACATGACAAAAATCATGTTATCACCTATGAGTTACATTAAAATAATTTCTAATGTTAAATATTCTTAATAGAGAAAATAAAAAGAAAAGACCTATAAAAACATACACTAGAAATCCTTGCTCCAAATAATTAGCTACTTCTTAGACAAATGTTTGAAATAGCATGGATGTAGAAAATGTACTATGGGCAACCAAGCAAGTAAAAGTAAGTGTCTACAAACAATGGAACAACTTCCTTAGAATTCCCAAAGGAAAGATGGCGGTCAACAGACTGCACATCCAGTGTATAAAGGCAAAGGGAGGTATTTTTAAGATTCAGAAAATATTCACCCATGAAAACTTTTGAAATTGAATATGTGCTTTGATCTTGGAATGAAGACACTTTCCTTCAAGACAGGGATGGCATGAAAGGATCTTGAGCACTCAAGCTGGCCAGACATCAAATTGAGTCAAAATGATTATTTTAGGGGTGCCTGGGTGGCTCAGTCAGTTGAGCTTCTGACTTCAGCTCAGGTCATGATCTTACAGTGGATGAGTTCGATCCCTGTGTCAGGCTCTGTGCTGACAGCTCAGAGCCTGGAGCCTGCTTCGGATTTTGTATCTCCCTCTCTCTCTACTCCTCCTCCACTCATGCTCTGTCTCTCTCTGTATCAAAAATAAATATGAATATTAAAAAAAGTTTTTTAAAGATTATTTTAATCTTGTGACTCAATGGAATGAAAATATCAAAAATGATTTTTAAAAAAGAAAAATTCCTAAGTAAAATATTTCACTGAGGAGGAATAATATGAATTTTAAAACCAGATAAAAAATAAAACAGTGTGAATGGAAAGGGGGAAGGAAAGAACATGAAATTTCTTGCTTTCAAGAGTGAAGATTCAAAAAATATTTAATTTTATTTTTGGCTGGCAATGATAAAAATGCAGACTAAAGGAAGATTTTAAGAATAGCACACAGACAATCCAAAATATTGAAAAACATCAAAGAAAACATAGTTAACAAAAAATAAAGATTGAGAAAATACTACAAAGGAAAAATAAAATGAACTGACATGAATAAGACCAGTTATAGTAATAGATACAAAATTAAATATAAAAGGACACAAATAAATATATAAAAGGACTAAATGATGAAAATAAAAATAAATTTTCATTTTGACCCTGACTGGGTCTAGTTGAGTTGGACGCACAGATTGTAACTTTTCAAGTACAGAGCTTCACACACTTCTGCATACGTTGTTTGAGTAAATTAATACCATTTTAGTTCCTCCAAAGATTTCAGAATTAGAATTTAAACAAGCAGGTAAGATAAAGGCAACATCAATGCACAAAAATTCCGTATCAAGATAAACATATTTGCATAGACAGTTTGAAATTTAAAAGTTCCACGAGAAATGGAATTCACCTATTTAGGACTTCTTGGCCAATCTGCGCATTTTAAAAATGGAAGCATTGATATTCTAGTAGGCAAATGTTAAGACTTCTCATAGAATGAAATGGTTGTCTAAGGCAGTCCAACGACCTAGTGACCTTTGTACAAACAGTGTATTTTCACAAGAAAAGAGAAATAGAAATCTTCCAGAAAAGGAAAACGCTCCCAGACCTTGGCTCATTTTAGTGATTTACAGCACTTAGTAATTCAAGTGTAAGGTGTATTAGGAAAGCAATAGTGATGCTTCTTCTTACCATACCTCAGTTGTTCTGGTGAGAACTGCGATACTAGCCTTCAGAGCTGTCAACCTCATATTTTCAAGGGAGACAAATATTGTTTACTTGATGGCTGCCTTTTGAAAATACTATTATGTTCTTCTTTCAAAGGGAGAAAACAATTCTGAATGTTGCCATTCAACTGATTGTACTTAAGACTTGTTGGGGTTGGCTAGAATTTCGTGGACACAACACTTCTTGTTATATGAGTCATAACTCTAAGTGCCATCCATCAACACCAATTACTCTGAAAACATCCTACTTGTAATACACACTGGATCCCTGTGCACATGACACACACAAGCACCTTGTGAAAGGAATCAAAAGAAGTATGGTTACTGGCATCTTCATTGTCATGGCCATTTCTACCTGGAAAACACAGGTCATTATTTTGTAAAAATAATTTTGATCTACAGCATGAAAGGAACAGAATAAGAATAGACTGAATTAACACGCGGGAAAGTCATGAGGCTTAATCGGTGTGTCTCCATCATTCCTCTCTACGCAGACAGAAGGGCTTTATCTCCATATTTTACTAAAGCTTAGAAAAATTGCATTTTCCAAAGTCACAAAGCTGTCGAAGCACTGAGTCAGGGTAGAAAAACTCAGGGCTGTCTGCCCCCAAAAGCTGTAACATTGAGAACAATGCTATGTTTCTTCCTCCTGCCTACACTGACATTCACTATGAAGATTTTAGAGTTTTTTCCAAAACAGCAGCATCTTAAAGTGAGTTTTTTTTGTTTTTTTTTTTCAACATTTATTTATTTTTGGGACAGAGAGAGACAGAGCATGAACGGGGGAGGGGCAGAGAGAGAGGGAGACACAGAATCGGAAACAGGCTCCAGGCTCCGAGCCATCAGCCCAGAGCCCGACGCGGGGCTCGAACTCACAGACCGCGAGATCGTGACCTGGCTGAAGTCGGACGCTTAACCGACTGCGCCACCCAGGCGCCCCTTAAAGTGAGTTTTTAAAATGCTTTTGCTGCTACTCTAGTTGCACCAACTGAACTGTCTTAGTCTTCACAAAAATTTGAAGTTATATATTTTTTTTCTTTAGCTGTAGAATTACAGAGCAAGAATGGATTTGCAAGACTAATCTATCCCTAGTTTTACTTACAAGAAAAATGAGGCCATAAAAGTCTAAGATTTGCCTGTAGTTCCTTAAGTAGCCTGTGGGAGACACAGAACAGGACCAGAATCCAGTTCTTAGGAACCCTGCCCAGTCCTTTCTCCACAAGAGTTGATGATGAATGGTTACAAAGAGTGCTTCAGACATTCACATATATTCTAGAACATTTGCAATCTGTGCGTGACAACTTGGCGTGCCATCCAAGCACTTGTTTCTATAGAAGCAGGCATAAACATCAACGTCCCTTTCTTCTTTCCTTCACTGAATGCTTTCTATCAACACAGACAGTGTGTATTCAGCTGCCTGTAATCCTGATGCTTTCAGGCTCCACTCAAATGAGCATCATGCCAACAGGCCCTGATGTTTTATTTCTCTTTAGATAAAAATGTTTCTCCTGCATCACAACCAAAAACTAGAAAACAAGAATTCTCCAAGCTTTGGCTTTTTGTTGGGTGGTGCGGTGGCATGTACCTCCCCATTTATTTCTTTATAAATATATATCATAAAATATATAAAAGAATTAGCTGTGATTGGCTTCCTAGGAGAACAGGACCTCATGACTACACTAAGAAAACTGACATTGATGATTCATACTGGAAGGTAGGTCAAACCACATGGAAAGTCATTCCTTCAGGAACCATAAGAACAACTGTTCGTTAAAAATGTAAAGAGGGATGTCTTGGTGGCTCAGTGGGTTGGGTATCCGACTTCAGCTCAGGCCATGATCTCACTGTCCATGGGTTCGAGCCCCACATCAGGCTCTCTGCTGACAGCTCAGAGCCCGGAGCCTGCTTCGGATTCTGTGTCTCCCTCGCTCTCTGCCCCTCCCCCCACTCACACTCTGTCTCCCTCTCTCAAAAATAAAAAAAAAAGCATTAAAAAAATGTAAAGACAAACTATGTACGCTTATTTTTCCTTATGAAATTGTTCTCTTTAATAATTCATATTTTAATATTTTAACATAATAATTCAAGTTTTAATATTTTTATATTTGTATCTTAATTAGTTTTAAAATATTTTAATATTTCTTTTTTTTAAGTTTATTTTTATTTTTGAGAGAGAGCATGAGCAGGGGAGAGGCAGAGAGAGAGGGAGACAGAGGATGTGAGGTAGGCTCTGTGCTGACAGCAGAGAGCCCGATGTGGGGCTCAAACTCACAAACTATGAGATCATGACCTGATCGAAGTTGGATGCTCAACCAACTGAGCCACCCAGGCACCCAAAAATATTTTAATATTTCTTAAATCAGAAAGTATATCAAAAGATTCTATTTGTAAAGGCTTCATAGTGAAACACACAGTCGAATATCAGCTGGGGATAGAAATTTGCTATCAAAATCTGGATTTATAGAAGTATCTACAGAAGTGGGAAAGGTGTTCCCTTAGCTTCTTGTCATTGAACCTAGCCAAGTGGTCTTCAAACTCAGTTACTTCTAGAATAATCGGTGTTACAAAACGCTCAAGTCCCACTCTGGCTTGCTTCCCTTTGCTGTTAGTTAGCAGTAAAACCCAGGGCAAAAGTGCCATTGTTTAGGCTTTACATGAAATAAGATCTTATACTATAGAGTGTCAGACACTAAATGGGATTTATGGAAATTCTTAATGCCTCCCTTGTGCCTTATAGAAGTTTGGGAATCATGGTTCCAGTCTTGTCTCTGCCATTTTGTCTAAGACACTTAACTTCATGTTTGTTTTTATTACTTTGTAAAATCTCTTCTGTAGTATGGAGAAGAATATTGCTAACACTCTTCAAAACATTGTTGAGAGAATAAATTTGATAATAGCTATGAAAGTACTTTGTAAAACACAGAACACAAAGTAGTAGTTTTGATCCTGTAAACATGAATCGTAGAAATGGTAGATGGTTATAACCTATAGGAAAAGTGATTTTAAATATAAAGCGAACTTGTTTGCACTGCGCAAACACCCAACACTGTGCTCCTGTGGATCCATCCCTCCGACGGGTCTGCCTCCCTCCCAGTGCCGCAGGGCCCCTCCTGAAGCGGACCACCGAAGGCAAAGCGAGCTGAGCCTACCCCTCCCGCCCCTGTGCACCTTGCAGATCCACCCCGGCTAATACACCAGATCCCATCAAAGCAGCACCCCAAGCCTGGCAGTGTGCAAGTAGCAGAGAGGGGCCACACGACTCCACTGAGTCCTGCCCCTGGGAGAGGGGAAGACAAGATACATACCAGTCTGACTGTGGCCCCAGCAGTGGGCTGGGGACAGACATCGGGTCTGACTGTGGCCCTGCCCCCAACACAAGTTACTCCAGACAGCACAGAGGAAGAGCCCTGCAGTTCCCCGCCACTCAAGGGACTTCCCAAAATGATGAAACGGAGGAATTCTCCTCAAAAGAAACACCAGGAAATAGCGACAGCTAACAAACTGATCAAAAACAATTTAAGCAATATAGCAGAAAATGAATTTAAAATAATAGTCACAAAAGTAATCGCTAGGCTTGAAAAAAGTATAGAGAACAGCAGAGAATCTGTTGCTACAGAGATCAAGGGACTAAGAAGCAGTCAAGAGGAGCTAAAAAATGCTATAAATGAACTGCAAAATAAAATGGAGGCTACCACAGCTCGGATTGAAGAGGCAGAGGAGAGAACAGGTGAACTAGAAGATAAAATTATGGAAAAAGAAGAAGCTGAGAAAAAGAGAGATAAAAAAATCCAGGAGTATGAGGGGAGACTTAGAGAACTAAGTGACATAATTAAGCAAAATAATTTATGCATAATTGGGATTCCAGAGGAGGAAGAGAGAGGGAAAGGTGCTGAAGGGGTACTTGAAGAAATCATAGCTGAGAACTTCCTGAACTGGGGAAGGAAAAAGGCATTGAAAACCAAGAGGCACAGAGAACTCCCTTCAGACGTAACTTGAATCGATCTACTGCATGACATATCACAGTGAAACTGGCAAAATACAAGGATAAAGAGAAAATTCTGAAAGCAGCTAGGGATAAACGTGCTCTAACATATAAAGGGAGACCGATAAGACTCGTGACCCATCTCTCTACTGAAACTTGGCAGGCCAGAAAGGAATGGCAGGAGATCTTCCATGTGATGAACAGAAAAAATATGCAGCCAAGAATCCTTTATCCAGCAAGTCTGTCATTTAGAATAGAAGGAGAGATAAAGGTCTTCCCAAACAAACAAAAACTGAAGGAATTTGTCACCACTAAACCAGCCCTACAAGAGATCCCAAGGGGGATCCTGTGAGACAAAGTACCAGAGACATCACTGCAAGTATGAAACCTACAGACATCACAATGACTTTAAACCCATATCTTTCAATAATAACACTGAATATAAATGGACTAAATGCTCCAACGAAAAGACATCGGGTATCAGAATGGATAAAAAAACAAGACCCATCTATTTGCTGTCTACAAGAGACTCATTTTACACATGAGGACACCTTCAGATTGAAAGTGAGGGGATGGAGAACTATTTATCATGCTATTGAAAGTCAAAAGAGAGCCGGAGTAGCCATACTTATATCAGAAAAATTAGACTTCAAATTAAAGGTTGTACCAAGAGATGAAGAAGAGCATTATATAATAATTACAGGGTCTATCCATCAGGAAGAGCTAACAATTATAAATGTCTATGCGCCGAATACGGGAGTCCCCAAATATATAAAACAATTACTCACAAACATAAGCAACTTTATTGATAAGAATGTGGTAATTGCAGGGGACTTTAATACCCCACTTACAACATTGGATAGATCATCTAGACACACGGTCAATAAAGAAACAAGGGCCCTGAATGATACATTGGATCAGATGAACTTGATAGATATATTTAGAACTCTGTATCCCAAAGCAACAGAATATGCTTTCTTCTCGAGTGCACATGGAACATTCTCCAAGATAGATCATATACTGGGTCACAAAACAGCCCTTCATAAAAGAATTGAGATCATACCATGAACACTTTTGGAACACAATGCTATGAAGCTTGAAATCAACCACAGGAAAAAGTCTGGAAAACCTCCAAAAGTATGGAGGTTAAAGAACACCTTACTAAAGAATGAGTGGGTCAACCAGGCAATTAGAGAAGAAATTAAAAAATATATGGACACAAATGAAAATGAAAATACAACAATCCAAACGCTTTGGGACGCAGCAAAGGCAGTCCTGAGAGGAAAATACATTGCAATCCAGACCTATCTCCAGAAACAAGAAAAATCCCAAATACAAAATCTAACAGCACACCTAAGGGAAACAGAAGCAGAACAGCAAAGACACCCCAAATCCAGTAGAAGAAGAGAGATAATAAAGATTACAGCAGAAATAAATAATATAGAATCTAAAAAAACTGTAGAGCAGATCAATGAAAACAAGAGTTGGTTTTTTGAAAAAATAAAACTGATAAACCTCTAGCCAGGCTTCTCAAAAAGAAAAGGGAGATGAAATACATAAAATCATGAATGAAAATGGAATTATTGCATCCAATTCCTCAGAAATACAAGCAATTATCAGGGAATACTATGAAAAATTATATGCCAACAAACTGGACAACCTGGAAGAAATGGACAAATTCATAAACACCCACACACTTCGAAAATTCAAACAGGAAGAAATAGAAAGCTTGAACAGACCCATAATGAGAGAAAAAATTGAATCAGTTATCAAAAATCTCCCAACAAATAAGAGTCCTGGACCACATGGCTTCCCAGGGGAATTCTACCAGACATTTAAATCAGAGATAATTCCTATCCTTCTCAAGCTATTCCAAAAAATAGAAAGGGAAGGAAAACGTCCAGACTCATTCTATGAAGCCAGCATTACTTTGATTCCTAAACCAGACAGAGACCCAGTAAAAAAAGAGAACTACAGGCCAATATCCCTGATGAATATGGATGCAAAAATTCTCAATAAGATACTAGCAAATCGAATTCAACAGCATATAAAAAGAATTATTCACCATGATCAAGTGGGATTCATTCCTGGGATGCAGGGCTGGTTCAACATTCGCAAATCAATCAACGTGATACATCACATTAATAAAAGAAAAGATAAGAACCATATGATCCTGTCAATCGATGCATAAAAGGCCTTTGACAAAATCCAGCATCCTTTCTTAATAAAAACCCTCGAGAAAGTCGTGATAGAAGGAACATACTTAAACATCATAAAAGCCATTTATGAAAAGCCCACAGCTGATATCATCCTCAATGGGGAAAAACTGAGAGCTTTCTCCCTGAGATCAGGAACACGACAGGGATGCCCACTCTCACCACTGTTATTTAACATAGTGTTGGAAGTGCTAGCATCAGCAATCAGACAACAAAAGGAAATCAAAGGCATCAAAATTGGCAAAGATGAAGTTAAGCTTTCACTTTTTGCAGATGACAAGATATTATACATGGAAAACCCGACAGACTCCACCAAAAGTCTGCTAGAACTGATACATGAATTCAGCAAAGTCGCAGGATACAAAATCAATGTACAGAAATCAGTTGCATTCTTATACACTAATAATGAAGCAACAGAAAGACAAGTAAAGAAACTGATCCCATTCACAATTGCATCAAGAATCATAAAATACCTAGGAATAAATCTGACCAAAGATGTAAAAGATCTGTATGCTGAAAACTATAGAAAGCTTATGAAGGAAATTGAAGAAGATATAAAGAAATGGAAAAACATTCTGTGCTCATGGGTTGGAAGAATAAATATTGTTAAAATGTCAATACTACTCAAAGCTATCTACACATTCAATGCAATCCCAATCAAAATTGCACCAGCATTCTTCTCAAAGCTAGAACAAGCAATCCTAAAATTCATATGGAACCACAAAAGACCCCGAATAGCCAAAGTAATTTTGAAGAAGACCAAACCAGGAGGCATCACAATCCCAGACTTTAGCCTCTACTACAAAGCTGTCATCATCAAGACAGCATGGTATTGGCACAAAAACAGACACATAGACCAATGGAATAGAATAGAAACCCCAAAATTAGACCCACAAAAGTATAGCCAACTAATCTTTGACAAAGCAGGAAAGAATATCCAATGGAAAAATGAGAGTCTCTTTAACAAATGGTGCTGGGAGAACTGGACAGCAACATGCAGAAGGATGAAAACTGACCACTTTCTTACACCATTCACAAAAAC
Organism: Herpailurus yagouaroundi; assembly: GCF_014898765.1. Taxonomy (NCBI): domain Eukaryota; kingdom Metazoa; phylum Chordata; class Mammalia; order Carnivora; family Felidae; genus Herpailurus; species Herpailurus yagouaroundi. The sequence goes on along the minus strand of NW_024412467.1, from coordinate 3,293,681 downwards.
AAACTCAAAATGGATAAAGGACCTGAATGTGAGACAGGAAACCATCAAAACCCTAGAGGAGAAAGCAGGAAAAGACCTCTCTGACCTCAGCTGCAGCAATTTCTTACTTGACACACCCCCAAAGGCAAGGGAATTAAAAGCAAAAATGAACTATTGGGACCTCATGGAAATAAAAAGCTTCTGCACAGCAAAGGAAACATTGAACAAAACTAAAAGGCAACCGATGGAATGGGAAAAGATATTTGCAAATGACATATTGGACAAAGGGCTAGTATCCAAAATTATAAAGAACTCACCAAACTCCACACCGAAAAACAAATAACCCAGTGAAGAAATGGGCAGAAAACATGAATAGACACTTTTCTAAAGAAGACATCCAGATGGCCAACAGGCACATGAAAAGATGCTCAATGTTGCTCCTCATCAGGGAAATACAAATAAAAACCACACTCAGATATCAGCTCACGCCAGTGAGAGTGGCTAAAATGAACAAAACAGGAGACTATAGATGCTGGAGAGGATGTGGAGAAACAGGAACCCTCTTGCACTGTTGGTGGGAATGCAAACTGATGCAGCTGCTCTGGAAAACAGTGTGGAGGTTCCTCAAAAAATTAAAAATAGACCTACACTATGATCCAGGATGCAGGAGTACTGATGCATAAGGGCACTTGTACCCCAATGTTTATAGCAGTACTCTCAACAATAGCTAAATTATGGAAAGAACCTAAATGACCATCAACTGATGAATGGATTAAGAAATTGTGGTTTATATACCTTTTGTAGCAACATGGATGGAACTGGAGAGTGTTATCCTAAGTGAAATAAGTCATACAGAGAAGGACAGATTCCACATGTTTTCACTCCTATGTGGATCCTGAGAAACTTAACAGAAGACCATGGGGGAGGGGAAGAAAAAAAAATGGTTAGAGAGGGAGGGAGCCAAAACATAAGAGACTCCTAAAAACTGAGAACAAACTGAGGGTTTATGGGGGGTGGGAGGGCAGGGTGGGTGGGGGATGGGTATTGAGGGCACGTGTTGGGATGAGCACTGGGTGTTGTATGGAAAGCAATTTGACAATAAGTTTCATAATAAATAAATAATAAATAAATAAATAAATATATAAATAAATAAATAAAATGAAGTCATACTTTAGGGTGGGCTCCAAACCCAATGACTGGTGTCTTTATAAAGATGAAAGAGACATTCAGATAGAAACACACAGGAAAGAAGGCCATGTAAAGATGAAGGCTGAGACTGGAGTCTGTAAAGCCAAGAAATACCAGGTGTTGTGGGAGCCACCAGAAAAATAAACAAACAAACAAACAAATAAATAAATAAATAAATAGCAAGTGCCTTAAACATATCCTGCGCCCTTTAACTACTCCACTAAGATTCTAATCTGAAGAAATAATCAAAGACATGACCACACGTGTACATAATTTGCCAACAATAAATAGCAAAACAATGAAATAAGTAGATAAATGTGGAAATAACCAACTTAAGTAATTTAACCAAAATTTTTAAAATGATAAATTAAGTCCAATTCAATCACCCAATGATTAAAATCACATCACTGAAAATTAGTGATACCATCAAAAGTATCTGATATAATAGTGAGCAAGAAAAGCCAGAGAAAATTGCATTTACAGTACCATTATAAATACACATTATACTTATAGATGGGTATGTACATGCGTCCGTGTGCATGTGTGTGTGCGTTTGCTTGACCACACTTGAATCAGCTCCTGAACCTTCTTTGTAGGCCTCACTCATATGGCCATTTTCTGGTAAATCCAATTTTAACAAGAACTCCGCTAAGTTAAATGGACCCCCACCCTCTATATCTGATCGCCATTGATATCAGATTAATGTCCTCATCCTCCACCACCCCCAGCGGATGGCTCATCACCCTGGTCTGTCAGGCAGATACAGCCAGACTCCCCTTCACTCCCGATGTTCCCTCTTAGTGATTTCTCACCCAGTGACCCACCCTGCTCCTTGGCTGTAAGTTCCCACCTGCCCACACTATATTCAGAATTGAGTTCCACTCTAAACAGAGATATTTTTCCTCTATTGGAATAGCCCAGATATGTTTTTTCTTTGACAGTGTGTGTCTGTGAGGGTTCCCTTGTTATCTCTGGGTATTGAAATCATGGATGATTTGCATCTTCTTTATAACCGTCTATCATTTCCACAATAAACTTGCTTTATTTTTTATGGTCAGAATAGATCATTAATACAATTAAACGATGAAAAAGAAACTCATAAGTAACCCACACGTTTGCAATAGCATTTTGAAGCATTATAAGCACAGGTGTAACTACAACAATCTGAGCGCTTCTATGTGCCAAGCATCGCACTAACCTCTGCATGTTATTTTGCAAAGTCTGTGAAGTACAAATTATCATCTCCATTATCAAACTGAAAAAAAAAATCATGTCTCAGGTTAAGTATCTTGCCAAAGGATACAGGTTATTGAATGGTAGAAACTCATTCAAACCTTGTTCTGTATGATATCAGAGCATATTTATTTGGCCATTAACTTCTCTCAAACATTAAAATAGCTAAGTGGGGGCACCTGAGTGGCTTAGTTGGTTCAGCGTCCGACTTTGGCTCAGGTCATGATCTCACAGTTTGTGGGTTCAAGCCCCACATCGGGCTCTGTGCTGACAGCTCGGAGCCTGGAGTCTGCTTCGGATTCTGTGTCTCCCTCTCTCTCTGCCCCTCCCCTGCCCAGGCTCTGTCTCTCTCTATCAAAAATCAGTAAACATTCAAGAAAATAGCTAAGTGTGATTAGCATGTCTTTCTCAATAACTCACTTAGCAAAGTATAAACAGGATATAGGAAATCACAGAGTCCCTACAGTAGACCACAAGTCCCTTCAAAGAACTTAGAGTCTACTATAGAAGGAATGTCGTGTGCACACGACAGCCTCTATCCTATGTACAGCATCCGGAAAGGACAGGCAACACAGCACTACACCCACAGCATGAGTTCTGGAGTCAGGTACGCAGTGCTTGCAATCCTGATTCTGCTATGTAGTCACACAACCTTGGGAAAGTCGCTGAGCCTCTCTTCAAAAAGCTTCTAGATCATCTTAAGAGAATGACGATGGTAACGATAATAGTTCGTAGGGACGCAGAGATATTAAGGGAGACAACGGATATTCAACAACCAGAGACGCAGTGACGCGTGCGCTGTTTAGGCAGTTCTGTTCAGCACTGACCAGGGCTTTCGTGCGTTTTCCTTCTGTTCCTGAATTTTTCCTGTTGATTTTCTATTGTTTCTGCTATTGCCATTCTTACCAGAGTGGAGGCGCCCTCGGAGTACTCTGAAGAGTCGACCGCCTCTTCCCCCACCCCTGCCAGAAGCCAAAACACAGCACCAATTAGGTAAGAGGGGAACTGGGACACGAAGGAAGACTTAAGAAGGTAGAGGACTTAATCTCGGAGTACTAGCCCGGGTCACAAAAACTGAAAGGATAGAGTGGCCCAGCTTGGCACCGACACGGGGGAGCCTAACAGCAGCTGCGGAGTCAGGTGCGAGTTAAGAGCTGCCGAGAGGCTAGAAAGCCAGCTGGGATCCCGAAACGCGGGGGCGCCACACGCTGGGTCCTGCGTGTTGCGGGGAGGCTGGCGGGGGTGGGGGTGCTGAGGGCTCCCTGAGCCACTGCTGACGGCTCTGCTGCCCTCCTGAGGCCCGTGTGTGCAGCCCCGCTCACAGCCCCACCTGGCAAGAGAGAGAGGCCTCACTGATGACAAAGACCCGCGTGGACAGGTGAGAGGGATGAGAGGGCAAACAGAAGATAGGTGGATGGAACGGAAGAGCTCGGGCCCAGTCTGCCTATCCTGCTGTTGCCCAGACACTTCTTAGGGGCCTTGATCACAATGAATCTGACCTCTCATAAAGTCTGGAAAAAGAGATTGCGTTGTTTAGGGACTAGAAGGGCAGGGAGAGCTGAGAGCGCCATATTCTTAAAGAATTAGTTCTTCACTAATACTCTCTCATTATGACTTCTGTAAAAACTCATATGCCCAGCACAAATGGGCAAATAATTCACACGAGCAAATGTTTTTTGATAAATAATATGTATCTCTGTGAGTGTGATGTTTTAAACTATTATTTTAATGGAATTTTAAAAATAAATTCTATGCATTTCTTTACTTACATTCTTCAGTAGAACCTGGTAAACACAAGAAAAGGTGTTTTAGACAGAAGAAATGTAATAAATTATTTTCTTCGTTTTTCTTTTTTTTTTTTAAGTTTATTTGTTTTGAGAGAGAGAGAATGTGTGCAAGCCGGGGTGGGCGGCAGAGAGAGGGGGAGAGAGAGAGAGAGGGACAATCCCAATCAGGCTCTGTGCTGTCAGCACGGAACCCACTGCAGGGCTTGAATTCACAAACCATGAGATCATGACCTGAGCAGAAACCAAGAGTCAGATGTTAAACGACTGAGCCACCCAGGCACCCTGAATTATTTTTTTCTTAATGCAAAATTATCATTATGAAATCATCATGATATATGTCCTCGATCATACCATGCAAGTAAAAGTAATGTCCTTGAGAGATGTTGTACCATTTCAAGTCACTTTTCCTTATACTGAATGGCCTCAACTTGCCACAGTTTGTGAATCTGTGTTTATTTCTTTAGCATTTCTCTTATTCCTTCACTATTCAGATACCAGTGCTTCCTAGCTACTGCTTTCTTCTACTAGCTATTTGTTTCTAGAAGCTACCATTCCATGCCTGTAAACTGTCCGCCTCTCATCTGAAATGACAGGGGCCTTGGGGGTTTTGGAAAACATAAATGGAGAACAGAGTCTGAGCAGAAGCTTGAAAGGTTTGCTTTAGTGCCTGGGATTTACAATAGCCATTGTTTCCATACATATTTTTAAACTTATTTATACATTCTCAATTATGTTCCTGGTGGTTCTAAATGGCTGAAACGACTAGTCAGTGACCTTTAATCAAGTAAAAGGCTACTGAATTAGAACGAAACTCTGTGACGATGAAGAAAGAGAAGAAAGCAAAGGATTGTGATGATTACATTAGGAACTGTAAAATTTTCCAGACAAGTCCCGAGTACGAAGAAATGCTGATCCATCAGATGCATTACCAAGCTGTTGTGTGAAAGATTCTAGGAATACATGGCTGGCCCAAACGTTGGTGTCAACCTCCAAGGATATGTGGTGTAAAGTCCTTCTTCTGGGATTCTTTCCTTTCTTCATATCATCCTAATGCTACCCAAGCTCATAAGCCTAAGACAGCTGGTGGCAGGTCTTTGCCAACGTGTTTGTCTCCAGAGACCACATTCAGGCCCCAAGGATTTAGCCTGTCCTCAGATTACAAGGATATTCATGGGTAGAATCCCTGGAGGCATGGAAATGAGAAATGGTTTAAAAACTAGTAATCTTTGAACTAATGCTGGGAAGAAAGGCGCTTTTTGAACTTTTAGAGACAGAAAACAGTAAAATAATATGCATGCCTCATGTATTTCGGAAGTTTACTCAGTACATGAAACACTGCCCAGCGATCAGAGTGCATGCACAGTTTTGCATCCCGATATCAGCCTCTCGCTTTCCAGAATTATCAAGGTCTGTATTCCTTTCTGGGCAAGAACAGAATCGCCCTAAAACTCCACAAAAGGGGGGCACCTTGGTGGCTCAGTGAGTTGACTGTCTGACTTCTGCTCAGGTCATGATCTTGCGGTTCGTGGGTTTGAGCCCCACATTGGGCTCTGTGCTGACAGCTCAGAGCCTGGAGCCTGCTTCCAATTCTGTGTCTCCCTCTCTCTCTGCCCACCCCCTGCTCATGCTCTGTCTCTATCTCAAAAATAAATAAATGTTAAAAATTTTTTTAAAAAAAGGAACTCTGCAAAAGGAATTTGCCTACGAATATGGCATCTTTCATATGGGACAACTGAAGATTTCTACAACATGACATGGGGGACAAGCGGTCCTCCCAAAGTGACTTTGATGTTTCTTCAACCATAGTTGCAAAGAGAAAAGGCACACGTTCATCACTAATTCCCCCAGAGACACCTTCACCTGTTCGCATCACTCGGGCCTCTTCCCATGAGGCCACGGGGAGGCTCAAAGTGAGAGCAGCTTTTGCTGAGGACGTATTTTACAGGGACAAACTGGAGAGGCAGCCCCAGCAGAGTGCAGAGGCCCCCGCTCAGTGGAGATGTCCTGCATCCATGCACAGGGGACTCAAGCTCCTGCCCTCTGTCGGTGAACTCACAGATACCAAACTGACCCACAGCAGGTTTGTGACTGGGGCCAAATGCACCTCTGATGGGAACACTGGGAAGAAGTTACCAAGTGGTTAAGAAAGCTCTCTGCCCGGTATCACGGTGTGTGGAATGTTACATTAAATCTCTGATGAGAGGCATGTAAGAGACTGTGCAGGCATGTGACAGGATGAAAATGTGAAAGGTTCCCCAATTTTACAAGCTCCAGTTTTACTGCTGCTTTAGAGACCTTCAGTCACATCTGACGGAGAAAGAGCACTTTGCACACGCAGCCAAATACTCTTTTCAGTAGTTACAGGAAACCTAATCCTTCTCAGTAAAGAGCTCCTTTCCTTAGACACTTATTAGTTGACTTAACACAATCAAGCAATTTGCACGGGCGAAAATAAACTTAGTATGGAAGGAACACACCATGGCCCCCTCATCACAGCTTCCTCGCCCTAGAGGAACATTATTGCTGGTATAATCAAGGAATCCTCCCATACGTAATACCTGATTGATATAGTTCTTCCTATTGAAATACAGAGCACCAATTATAATATACAGATTTCCGGGGTGCCTGGGTTGCTTAAGTGTCTGACTTCAGCTCAGGTCATGATCTCGCATTCTGTGAGTTCGAGCCCCACATCGGGTTCTGTGCTGACACCTCAGAGCCTGGATCCTGCTTCAGATTCTGCGTCTGCCTCTCTCTCTGCCACCACCCCCACTCATGCTCTGTCTCTGTCTCTCTCTCTCTTTCAAAAATAAACTTTAAAAAAATTAAATAAAAATATATGATATACAGATTTTCAAAACTACCCAGGTAATTACAGGCCCGCATAACAAACTCTGTTCTTTATCCTCTCCAAAGGAAGTTTCATTATGCCAGTATTATCTTGCTCGCGGAAAGAATTTCCTGAAGGTGACCTTTTTATAGGTGGTAACCATAGTAACAGATTTCCAGCCGCTCACACTCTGACACCGCTTGCACAAGGCAAATGTTACAGAGATGCTGACGATTGATGTTTGGGGCTGCCCTCTGGAGACAAGAAGCTGCATAAATACTTACCAATTTGAGAGTAAAGATGTTAAAAGAAATTTAAAGCCATATTCCCTGCTCCCCTGCTAATCAGACAGCAATCTGTTTTTTCCAAATCTCTGTAATACCCTCGCTTACAGACTATCAAAGTAAAAATAAAGGAGGTGGATCTTGAAGCAATGTGAGGAAAAAGAAAAACACGTTTCTTACTCTACTCTTCAATAGGACGTTCAGTGGATACAAGGCTGAGAGACAAACATGCCCCTTCTGGAGTCTATCCTACCTTCTAGCGCCTCCTACAGTCCCCAGGAGCTCTTGCGGAAGCCACGTGCTCTCAGCAATGGGGACCCGCTTGGCTGAAGAACCCCAGAAAACTGCAGCTGCAGCACCTGATTCCAAAAGAGTTAGGGGACTTTTGTGACAGTAGGACAGTGAGATGTGCCAACCAGAAACCAGCCAACAAGACACCCATGAGGACAGCGGGAACAGCTGGTGGGTCACAAGCCAAACGGAAATTCATGCACTCTTGATGCATGTATGAGGGGGGAACACATCTTTAATATTTAAGTAAGTGGAACATTGTACACGGTCTCTACTCCCTACTAAAAGAAGGGTTTCAACTTACATGGCTTGTTTCCTTTCTTTTTTTTTTTTTTAGAGATTAATTCATATATTTTCTATGAATAAGTTCATCTCTGGCCTTGTTTTTTATTTTTTTTAACATGCTAAGAAAATTGATTCTTGTCATTTCTTTTGTATGAGACATTTATGGATGACCAAGGAAGCTTTAAATTTGATAAAGTCATCTCTTAAAAATCCAGGTGCTATTCAATTTTTTTGGTGCTTCTATATTTCTTGCGCTGGCCTTATTTTTGCTCTATTTTAATTGATATATTTATCTGTGTGTTGTCAATTTTATCTTTCAAAAAAAAATTGGCATGATTCAGATTCTTCCCATTGTCATCATTCACCAAACTACAACTTGCTTTTCTGTTATGGATCACTGTTGTATCATATAATAGTTCTCTCTGTACGTTCAATGTCACTCTTTGGCTTGACCGTTGGGCAGGCAGTATTTCTCAAAATGTGAGTCATCTGGAGACCCATCAAAGAGAAGGAAGGAAGGAAGGAAGGAAGGAAGGAAGGAAGGAAGGAAGGAAGGAAAAGAAAGAAAGAAAGAAAGAAAGAAAGAAAGAAAGAAAGAAAGAAA
>NW_024412467.1:3193102-3285190 GCF_014898765.1 Herpailurus yagouaroundi | reverse complement strand
AAAGAAAGAAAGAAAGAAAGAAAGAAAGAAAGAAAGAAAGAAAGAAAGAAAGAAAGAAGGGATCGGGAAGTAAGGGAAGGAGGGAGGGAGGAAGGAAGGAAGGAGAAACAAAAGAGAAAGAAGAGAAGAGAAGAGAAAGATAGGAGTGGGTTGGGGAAGTGAGGGAAGGAAGGGAGGGAAGGAGAAAGGAAGGGAAGGGAAAGGGTAAGGGGAAGGGAAGGGAAGGGAAGGGAAAGGAAGGGAAGGAGGGAAGGAAGAAAAGGGAAGGAAAAAACCTGTATACTCTAGTTTGTGAAATGCTGGCTTAAGGACTTTACTTCCTATTCTAGAAAGTTATCTTTCAATTTTTTAATGACCACAGCCCAAAACAGAAATTTTGTACTCTGAAGTATCAGAATCTTAGAATTTTGTATTCCGATATGTAAGATTACACATCAAAATGGAGCACAACTTTTAAAATTCTCATAAAACTTACCACTTCCTACAATACAGTCCTAAAGTCTTTGAACCTCAATCTCAATGTGAGAAACAGTAGGCAGAATAAGCAAACGTGGGGGCTGGGAGCAGCGGGGGCCACAGCAACTTTAGGGCAAGAGTGAGCATGACTTTCAGCGGGAAAGGGGTGGAGGAAATGTGGGGCTAGGAAGAGGCTCACGTGTAAACCGATGTGTGTAGTTCTGGGGTGCCTGTAGTTTATCTGTAACGACCTTTCAACTTTCTGTCATCCTCATTAGAGGGTTTTGTGTGTGTTTGTTCATCAGTTACTGCAATAAGAACATGTCTTTAACCTGGCGTTTACTCACCTAATTACTTTTTACTGGAGCCCACCAGCATGCCAAGTGAGGAGTGAGGGATACGGCAATGAGGAAGACAAAATTCAAAATAGACACAGCGTTTGCTTTCATGGGTCAAGGGGGGAGAGACAGATATCAGACAGGGAGTAAAACAAAAACTACTTTATTTTCTTTCAGGGCGTATTCATTTGGTTTGAGGGGGAGAAAAAGAGGAGCTATAAGAATATGTATGACATGGGGGACCTAACCTTGATTTGAAGGTTGGGAAACCATCCCTGAAGAAACAGAAAGCCAGCCGGGCCAGAACTTAATGAAAAGGAAGAGACCAAGGTAAGTTTCAACGGCAGACAGAGGCAAGATGCCGGGGCTTTGTGGACCAAGGTAGAAAGCTGCCATTTTCACAACTGCTGTGGGGAGACTGAGCGTTTTAATCGGCAAAGGCTCTATCTGTATTTTATGCAGGTCACTGGCTGCTGTATGGGGTGCTGGCACTCAAGGACATCTGCAAAGTGACCCCAAAGTTCCTCCTTAGGAACTTTGGTGCTAGTTGACTAATCATCACTTCCTAAGCATCTCTCAAACCTCCCACCTCTGTGCCCTTGCACCTGCCCACCCCAGTGCCTATGGCAACTCATCCCTCTTTCCTCCTATTCACAGTTACTCACATCTAAAGACCCAACCCCAACATCCCCTTCTTTGTGAATTCCGACTGGGTTGCATTTCTCTCTTCCTAAAATTCTCTCTCCCTTTATTCATTTCTTTTGTGATACTTTCATATTCACCTGTTCTATAATTATTAAGTTCTCCTCATGTTACAAATTTCTTGCTCAGGAAGCTAGGACGCCTTTGCATCCCCAGCAGTATCTTACATGTATTTGTACAAATACATGCAGAGTTGCTCAATGGCATAGAACTTGCTTTTGTCCTTTATGTTGTTTCTGTTAGCCTAATTTCTAGTGTCCTGAGGCATCATGCTTTTTTTAAGTTGCTTTCAAACTGCTTTCTTTCCCTATTTATAACCCCAAATGTCTTTTGCAATCAACTTCGATGACTCCATTTCAAAGTATTCTGGGTTTTTTTTTTTTGTGGTTGTTCTTGTTGTTCATTTGTGTAACAGCTCTTCTCTCAATTTCCTTAGATAGCCTATGTATTTGCTAAGTTAACGTATTTCGTCATTCTTTCTTAGACACCCTGACATAACCTTCATTCTGCCCCAGTAGGATGTCTCCTCTCTACTCATTAAGCAACTCCCTCTCTGCTGAGTCCTGTCTCACTCTTCCCCAGACTGAAGTACCACCTCCTGCCCCTCCTTCCTCTGCACCTTCCGAGAGCACATAACCTAGAGCCTTCCAGTTATGCATCAGCCATTGCTATCAAGGCCTGTCGCTATCTTCTACCTCTCCTGAATGTCACTCACAATTTTCCGCTGTGTTCTCCCTTCTCCTCTCAATCACTTGCTTCACTGTTAAATATCTATTTAATTTGTCTGTTTATAAGAATTTAGGCAAACTCACATGTTAATCACAAAATTCTACCTAGTGTGAGAGCTCAGGAGAATTGTGGGTATTGTAGAGAGGAAACTTCCTGTGTAGGCTCTCACAGTCCCTTCAGCACTGTGACTTTGATTGCTTAGCCCTACCTCTGGAAATGATGCCATGTGGTCCTTTATATCTGGTATATGAAAGGCCACAATCTTCCTGAAGTCACTCTATAATTTCAGGCAGTTCTCGCTGCCCAGCTCAAGAGAGGATCTGGTGTGAAACTCAGAGCCCCACAACTGCTACAAAAGTAATACAAAGACTGAGGACAAGCACTTTTTCTTCTTGGCTTCTCTTTATTGAGCCACGAAAATGAAGTGTTCATCCTTGCTTTGGTGGCAAGTGGAAAACCATCAGTATCCTGCACTACTTAGAAGAGTCAGAAATACATCATAAAATCAAATTTGTCATTCCACTTCTGGGAAGATGCAACAGATAGACTTTTCTTATTTCTCCCACTAGGTACAACCGTCAACCCCAGGCATGATACATAAAACAAATAAAAGAAACCTAAAAGTCAGCAAGAAGAAGGCAGGCTGGCTGGAGAACTCGGGACCCAAGGAACAAAATGATGAATAAAACTAACGAGCCTCTAGTAAGACCAAAAAAAAAGAGGAAAAGAGAAGACACAAATTACCAATTCAGTAATGTAACAGGAGACACCACTGTGGACCACTAAAACGCCAAAGGGATAGGAAGAAAATATCACAAACAACTCTACCACAGAAATTTGACATCTCAGACAAAATGGAACAATTGCCCCAAAAACATACACTATCCCAACTTACCCAGTATGAAATAGTTCGTTTGAATAGCCCTATAACTATTAAAGACATTGAATTAGGGGCACCTGGGTGGCTCAGTCAGTTAAGTATCTGCCTTCCACTTGGGTCATGATCTTACGGTTTGTGAGTTCGAGCCCCGCATCGGGCTCAGAGCCTGGAGCCTGTTCGGATTCTGTGTCTCCCTCTCTCTCTGCTCCTCCCCTACTCGCTTGTGTGTGCTCTCTCTCTCTTTCTCGCTCTCTCTCAAAAGTAAATAAACATTAAAAAAATTAAAGACATTGAATTAATAATGAATTAATTATTCATTAAAAATCATTCTTTAACTAGAAATTAGAAATTTGCAGGCCCAGAAGGCTTCACTGGAGAAATCTTTGTAAAGAGGAAATAACATCAATTGTACACAACTTATTTCAAATAACAGAAGAAGAGGGGTTTCTTTTTTTTTTTTTTTTTTTAATTTTTTTTTTTTAACGTTTATTTATTTTTGAGACAGAGAGAGACAGAGCACGAACGGGGGAGGGGCAGAGAGAGAGGGAGACACAGAATCGGAAGCAGGCTCCAGGCTCTGAGCCATCAGCCCAGAGCCCGACGCGGGGCTCGAACTCGTGGACCGCGAGATCATGACCTGAGCCGAAGTCGGACACTTAACCGACTGAGCCACCCAGGCGCCCCAGAAGAGGGGTTTCTTTAATGAACTGATTACTACTCCACACCAAAATCAGATAAAGAAAATACAAAAAATTACAGAACAAAATCTTTCATGAATTTAAACACAAAAATTCTCAACAACAACAAAAATGGCAATTAGGATTCAAGAATCTATATAGAAAAATATACACCATGGCTAAGTGGGGTTATTCCAGGGATGCAAAGTTGATTTAATATTTGAAAATCAGTCCATTTAAACCACCATATCAACAAAATAAAGAAAAAAATCATGATCAATACAGAAAAAGTATCTTCATCATACATTTGTGATAACTCTCACAAACACTGAAATAAAGAGGAATTTCCTCAATTTAATGAAGATTATTTACCAAAAAAAAAAAAAAAAAAACTAAAAAAAGAAACTAATGGCAACATGATTCTTAATGGAGAAATACTGAATGTTCTCTGTCAAATTGGGAATAAAGGCAAGTGTGCTTACTCTCACCACTCTTACTCAACAATGCTGGAAGCCCTAACTAGCACAATAATGCAAGAAAAGGAAATAAAAGGTATACACAGTGGAAACGAAAAAAAAAAATTTAACTAACCCCATTTGCATACATTATATATACGATGTCACTGCCTACCTAGGAAATCCCCAGGAATCTACAAAAACAATGTCTAGAATTAATAAATGAGTTCAGCAAGGTTTCAGGATATAAGATACCCACACAAAAATGTATTTCTACATACTAGCCATGAATACATGGGCACAGAAAATAAAAATACAATACCACTTTTAATCATTCAAAAATGAAATACTTGGGTATAAATCTAACAAAGCAAGTTCAAGACTCATTTGCTAAATACAAATTACATAATATTAAAAAAATTTAAAAAAATTTAAAAAGGAAAATTACACAGCATTGATGAAAGAAATCAAGATCTAAATAATGGAGAAACATACCATGTGCATGGACTGGAAGACTCAACATAGAAAAGATGTCAATTATTCCAAATTATTATATAGATTTAATACAATTTCTATTAAAATTACAGTAAGAATCTTATAGATACAGAGAAACTTACTAAAAATGTATGTGGAAAGGTTGAAGAACCAGAATAGCTAAGACAATTTTTGAAAAGAAGAATGTAGTGGGAAAAAACAGCCTACCCAATTTAAAGATTTACTGCATAGCTACAGTAATTGAAATATTATGTGTACTGGTAGAGGGTAGACACTTAGATCAGTGGAACAGAAGAGAGAACCCAGAAATGCATCCACACAAATGTTGTGTACAACCGCTTTTGACAAAGACACAAAAGCAACTCAAGGGAAGAAAGGGTAGCTTTTTCAGAAATCAGGTGGGTACTGTGGCAATTAGATACCCATAGAGAAAAAATTCAATCTCAATGTAAGGTTTAACCTTACACAAAAATTAACTTAAAATGGATCATAAACTTAAATATAAAATGTAAAACTCTAAAACTTTTAGAAAAAAAATGCAGGAAACATCCTTGGGACTGAGGGATGATAAGCAAAGAGTTCTTGGTTTCTTTTGACAGCAAAGGCATGGTCTAGAAAAGGGAAAAGTGATCAATTGAACTTAATCAAAACAAAATCTTTTTCTCTATGAAAGACCCTATTAATATGGTGAAAAGATGAGCTACAGACTGGGAGAAATATTTGCAAGCCATACTTTGGGCAAAGGACTAGAATCTAGAGGATATTTAGAAGTAGCAAAACTCAAAAAAATAAATGAATAAACCAAAATAAGAAAAAAAAGCAATCTGATTAAAACATAGTCAAAAACATGAAGTGACATTTAACCAAAGAATATATACAGATGCAAAATAAGCACATGGAAAGTTATTCAACACTTTTAGTGATTAGGGGACTGTAAATTAAGACTACAATTTAATACTGCTATGCAGTATCAGAATAGTAACACTAATAAAACAGTAACATCAAATGCTAGCAATGATATGGAGAAACTCCTACATTGTTGGTGGGAATGAAAAATAGCAAAAGCAAACTCAATCTGGAAACAGTTTGGCAGTTTTAAAAAAAAAACTAAATGTGTAACTACCATAAAACCCAGCAACTGCATTCCTGGGCATTTATCCCAGGAGAAATGAAGACTATGTTTACAGAAAAACCTGAACATGAGGGGCGCCTGGGTGGCTCAGTCGATTAAGTATCCAACCTTGACTCAGGTCACGATCTCGAGGTTCATGGGTTCCAGCCCCGTGTCAGGCTCTGTGCTGACAGCTCAGAACCTGGAGCCTGCTTTGAATTCTGTGTCTCCAATCTCTCTCTGTTCCTCCCCTACTCGTTCTATCTCTCTCAAAAATAAATAAAAACATTAAAAAAATTTTAAAAACCTGCACATGAATGTTCACAGCAGCTTTATTTGTAACAACCAAAAACTAGAAATAATCTAGAGGCCCCTCAATAGATGAACTGTTAAACAATGGTACATCTGTATCATGAAATAATATTCAACAATAAAAAGAAAAAAACTATTTTTATATGTAATAACCTGGGTTGATCTCCAGAGAATTATGTTAAGTGAAAAAAACACCAATCCTAAAACATTACATTCTATATGATTTTTGAACCATATGTAACATTCTTGAAATTCAAAAAAAATGCACAAATGGAGATGAGTGGTTAACAGTGGTTATAATGGACTTGGGAGTGGGAAGGAAGTAGGCACAGTTGTAAAAGGGCAGTAGGAGGAATCCTTATGGAAACAGAAATGTTCTGCATCTTGGGGCACCTGGGTGGCTCAGTTGGTTAAGCAACCAACTCTTGGTGTCAGGGCAGGTCATGATCTCGTGGTTTGTGGAATCGAGCCCCATGTCAAGCTCTGGGCTGACAGAGTGGAGCCTGCTTGGGATTCCCTCTCTCACTCTCTCTCTGCCCCTCCCCAGCTCGTGTGCACTTTCTCTCAAAATAAAGAAACATTAAAAAAAAAAAAAAAGAAAGAAAGAAATGTCTGCATCTTGACTGTATCAACATCAATATCCCAGCTGAGATATTATAGTTTTATGGAATATTTCCTTTTAGGGGAAACTGGGGAAAGGGTATTTGATATCTCTTTGTATTATATCTTCCAATCACATACGAATCTACAATTGTATCAAAAAATTTAATTAAAAAATAGAATTTGTATAATTAAAATATTTTCTATTCAAAAGAGTAAATTTTTCATGTGTGAAATACATAACATCTGGCTCATATTGCCTCAGATACAGGAGTTCAGTTCATATAAACATTCATCCACATGATAGAAATGTTCAATAACAAAAGTACCAACCTAGAGCAAATGTGTATTTGCTGTAGGAAGTTGGGAACTCACAGACTTCAGTGGTTTGTGTGGGAAAAATGAACAAGCTGTATGATTTTAAAACCTTTTGAATACTACTCAAAAACAAAGGGCTTTTTCCTGATTCCCAAATTGAACAATTCTATAGTGCTTTGCTTTCTTTCTCCTGAGAAAGTTATGCAGTCTTACCTAGAACAGCAGGTCCATGAAAAAGACCTTAAAAGTGTGCTTTCTCCTTTTCCCCAACTTTGTGAGGTGAAATTTTAAAAGCATCTATAAATCTATTATTTAAATTATTATTTAGAGAGTCTAATTTTATAATGCTTCACGCAAGGATAAAAGACTTCTCAAAGCAACAGAACACTATGTGGTTACATAACTGTCCCCAAACACCTCTATCATTTTGTTCTTCATTACCTGTTCTTTCCTTCTCTTTAACACCTCAGTGAGAAACATTTATCTGGGCCATTTGCCTGCTCTTATGGAGATTTTTTTTTAAAAGAAAGGCATGAAAAAAAAACAATCTAAGTAAATTCAGCATCATATCTTCAATCCCTGAACACCATCTTCTTTAGAAAGCTTATGAGCTTATTATTTTTCATGAAAGCTGAAAGCACATTATAAAGCTATCTATTGTCAGTCAAGCATTCCTACCACATTTTGACTTACTAGGCCTAAGAGTTACCATAGTGACTAATTAACGCCTATGTCCTGAATGCATTAGACTCCGTAGAGGAGACACTGTTTACATTTCATAAAACGCCTTTGTTCCAAATAAATTAAGAGAATATGCTGGATGCATCAAATCTTACTGCAAATAAAATTAACTCACCTCTTGTGAAACTCTTTTTTGAAGTTTTTGAATCTAAGTGTCATAATTAACAGTCTTTCATCTTTGACTAGCTCAGTCTAAATACAGCTAGAATGTTCTCTCTCTCTTTTTTGTTTCTAAAATACAGCATATTGTTATTCTGATCATCTATATTGTTCTGGATCCAAAGTCATGTTTCCAGTAAATTTCAATGCATTTTACTATTAAAATCAGATTTAAATGCCAATGATATCTTATGAGTGATTTTATTATAAAAAATTTTTAAAGTATATTCAAATAATGACAATAGCATATTTTTTCTAGAAAACAATTTATAGTTTCTAATTACATAGTATTTGAGGCATATGAAGGAATCCATAACGCTTGTCTTCTTCTATCCATCCAATATATTGAATTTTCACATAAATCTATGCAAAATTAAAAAGTTAATTTGGGGACACCTGAGTGGCTCACTTGGTTACATATCTGACTCTTCATTTAGGCTGAGGTCACCATCTCAGGATCTGTGGGTTGGGGCCCCATGCCAGACTCTGTACTGTCAGCATGGAGCCTGCTTGGGATTTTCTGTCTCCTGTCGTCCCTTCTCTCTCCTTCTCTGCACCCCCCCCACTTGTGCTCTCTCTCTTTCTCTCTCTCTCAAAAATAAATACACTTAAAAACTGTTTAAAAGTTAATTTGCTTTCAAATTCTGTATTTTATATCTGTAAACATTTTAAATGTTGATATTTACGGTATAATAGAGTTTTTAAAAATAAAAATAGAAAGAATTTAAATTTTATCCTTACAATACTTATACTATTTTGACCTTAAAAAATCCTAATGTCAACAAATGTCAACAAACAACTTGTTTATGAAGAAATAATTAATTTTCAATGACTTTTTATCCATTTGTTATCCATTTAAATTTGATTAATACATTATCCAAATAATCACATGCTTTTGTAACATGCTGTAATATAAATCAGAGAAAATAAAAATAATATTTTCACAATACCTAATACACATAATACACATCTTGTAAAATAAATCTCACATCCATCTCTGAGTGATATAAATTTCACATGTAATAATGAGACAAAAAACAAGAAGTATTTAAAAAAACAAAACACCTATGGAACTCTTCACCTGAATGTCTTACACTGGGAGACTTAGAAGCATCTCAAATCCATACAACTACCACCATTATCTTTCCCGTTAAACCTGTCTTCTTCTAGTATGTCTTTATTAATTTAGGGAACTCCACCTACCCATTCAAGCCGGAATCTAGAAATGATACCTTCTATCTAACCACTGCCTCCTCCCTGACACACACACACACACACACACACACACACACACACACACACACACACATCCAACGTGTAAAAATGCCTTAAAAGATTTTCTTCTGTCATTTTCTCTCCATTTCCTGTTCCTATGGTCTTAGTTCAGGTGTATTCTCTCTCTCTCTCTCAAAAAAAATACTCTCCTAACTGTTCTCTCCATCTCCAAATCAGTCCCTCACAAACTCATTCTCTGTATTATTCTTCAGACTCCTTTATATCACATTACTTCTCTGCTTAAGTTCTTTCCATTCATTTGATGCGTTTATCAAATTAACGTTTCTTGAGGCCCATAATGATAAGCGCTTACAAATGCTAAATCTGCAATGCATGTGAAACAGAGCTCCATGCTCGCCATCCTCAGACACACTTAGATCTCCTTGGGTCCCCACAAAGGCTCCCCCTGTGCCATCTCTCTTTGCCGCAGCCCCTCAGGTATGGATGCACCTGCCAGCAGTGCTATACAGCCCCAGAAAGCAGCCTCCAAGACCAACATGGCTTAGGTGATCAGGAAGACTCTAATGACTACCTCAAAGGAAAACAATATGGAGATAACAGAAACGGAAACTGACCCAGGATAGCACAAATGCGTCAAAAACAGGTATAGAGGAAGTGATACAAGAATTTAACAGAGTGAAGAATAGCAAATAGCTCCAAGTTGCTCCTTCCCAAAGCCCTGGGTAATTCCAATGCTTGCTGATCTGGGGAAAACCTTAGTAGAAACTCTGAACTGTAAGGCAAAGACTCAAAACTTTGTAATCAACAATGGCCCTTTATTCTCTAGTATTGGTCTCTATTTCCACTGCCTTCCATTCAACCAACAATCCCCACTCTCTGATACATAGCCCCACCACCACCAATTTCATGTTTTCTCCCAACCCCGCTTCTTTGTACATGCCAGCTGATTTCTCACCCTCAGCTCTTCACCCCTTCTACACCCAGAGATTTCCTTTTCCTTTCAGCTCCGATGTCCCCTCTGCAGTGAAGATTTCCTTGATCATTTGCCTGTCCCCCAGCCACATGCAAAGCAAACTGGGGTCACTCGTTCTGTACTTTCATATTTTACATATAAAACTGGCTTTTCCAATAGATAATGGAACTGAGAACTAGTGAAGTTATGGTACTTCACTACCATACTCTCGTGCACTCGTGGGAGTATAAATTGGAATGACCTCACCGGAAGACAATTTGGCAGTCTCTCATGAAAATGCACCTGCTTGCTCATTTCTTTTCTTCTTTCTCTTCAATTCTCCCTCTCTAATGAAAAATATGACCAGTGAAAAGACAAAGATGTATCTAGAAAAGTGTTATTTCAGTCTCACTAATAGTATTAAAAATTGGAAA
Source organism: Herpailurus yagouaroundi (assembly GCF_014898765.1). NCBI lineage: Eukaryota > Metazoa > Chordata > Mammalia > Carnivora > Felidae > Herpailurus > Herpailurus yagouaroundi. The sequence goes on along the minus strand of NW_024412467.1, from coordinate 3,274,595 downwards.
TTACTCAAATGGTCAACTAGAAAGGAATGCTTAAATAAACTGGGGAAACAAAAGGCCAATCAAAGAATGTTTAATCGCATGAGAAAAACATCACTAAGGAAGTACATCAGAATATAAAATTTTATAAATAACTTCTTTTTAAATATTAACAATATGTATATTAAAAAGATTAAAGTAAAATATATCAAAATGCTATAGTGGTTATTTCTGGACAACAGGTTTGTGGGTAAACTGTATTTTTTTCTTGGTATATTTTCAAATAACTATGTATTAAATTAGATAGTAAAAAATTACATAATAATATATTTTAAAATAAATTTATTGAATTAGCAGATTGGTATGCTGAACTAATCCATCCATCCATCTATCTATTCATCCATCATTGAGAAAGGTCACTCCAATGGTTTTGTGCGGATGTAACCTTAGTTATGCCCTCTTTCTGCCCACATCACGGATATGAACGTTTCCAGGGTCTTCAATCTGAGCTTATCGGCCCAAGAAAGTCTGTCTCCAGATAACACGCTTTCAGAAATTGGACACACAAAAGAGAAAATTGTGAGCTCTCATAAATGAGTGCACATTGCATACACTTTGAAAGCTTGCCCTACCCCAGAAGTGGAATTGTGGCAGCTAATGACCTTCAGGAATAAGATATTCATTATCTCCAGGTCATACTGACATTTTACTTATTATTGGGGGGGAAAAGACCTCTTTCAAAAAGCCACTGAAAAAAATCACTTTAGAAAAACTTGATTACATTCTATGTAAAACCAATTTCCCCTAACTCATATTGATTTTTTCCCTTTTACTTTGTTTATTATTCTTAGGGACATTTTGCGTTTAAAGCACAGAAAAGGATGCCACAAAATCCCTTAAATGCTGATCTTGGGTAAGAAATTTTGTTGATACCTGGAGCTCTTGAGCTGTAAAATTAGAATAATATCCCATGCCCTATCCCATTGATAGGGGAATCCTAAAGATTTCTGAATTGTAAAAATAAATGAGATGTAGGTAATATTTATTATTCAATTTTACTGAAAACTATTTTATAATCATTATGTTGGAAGGAGAAGGAAAGAACAATGAGCATTGTCCACATCATAGAGCATCATCCCTGTGGAGTTTCCAGATGCTGTTAGTGGGAGAAGGTATTTTTTTAATGTGTATTTATTTTGAGGGGGGCAGGGAGAGAATGAGCAGGGGAGGGGAAGAGGGAGAATCCCAAGAAGGCTCCGTGCTATCAATGCAGAGCCCCACAAGGGGCTGGATCCCAAGAACCATGAGATCATGACCTGAGCTGAAATCAAGAGTCAGACGCTTGATCAGCTGAGCCACCCAAGTACCCCTGATGATGTATTTTTTAAGTACTTAATTTTTAGTCATTTGGATGCAAAGCAGTTTGGAAAACTATCACCCCTTTGAAGGAAACTGTTCTTTCTTTTTCCTTGAGGCCATCAGCAACTGCCTACAATCCATTCTCTCAATAGACAGATCTTGCAAAAACGCTGGCAAAGACACACACAGAAGCATTTCTCGCTAAAAAAAGCCGCAGAGCAGTTAACTTCTTTCAATGACAGCTCCATTATCACACTGATTGATTATGAAAAAAAGGGAGATAAAAGGAAAGAGAAAGATAATCTCTCTCTTTCTCTCTCCCTCCCTCTCTTTTTACAGGCTGAGCAATTTCTAAACAGAATTCTTTAGTAAGCTTACCAAGAGGCAAAATAATAACTTTGCAAGTCTTGGTGTCACTCGTAAAGAAACTGAAATCCTTGTGTTTTTCAGCATGTTATCACTTAAAGACAGTTAAAAGTTTGTTCATTGCTCTAGACATTATTTTCTTTTGCTAGCTGTCATTTTCATAGATTGAGCACTAAGGCATGGTATCTGAGAGGGAAAAAAATCCATACAGTTCTCTCCTGCAGCCTACAAACCTCATAAATCTTCAAACCTATTTTCAGATTAAAGTGGTCTATCTCCCAGAGATTCATTCTCCAGAAATGAAGCTTCAAATCTGCTTTTGTGAAAGAACATAGACCCATGGAGGTAGAGTGTGGCTCATTTCCCCCTGCCTGGGTGGTTCCTCTGAAGATACTAGCCCAAAGCTTTGGAAAAGCTGAAATGCACACTATCACTGGAGTCCTTGGTCTTCCAGAAATAGGGCAAGAGGATAAAGAGCAAAACAATATGGCATAATAGTCGGAACTGAAGCTTGCAACACTTGCTTGCTGTGTGACTGTGGCTGTTCATTCACCTTCTCTGTTAGCAGTTCCCCATGGATAAAATAAAGGAGACGCTGTTGCCAAATGCTCTCCAAACTCAATAGGGAATTGGATCAAATAGCAAATTCCATTTCATGAACCCTTTGAGGTCTTTCAGAAGAGTAAATCTCCAGATACAAAGTATCATGAAAAGTAGAATGACAGCCTAGCAGTTACCCAGATGGGTACAAAAGGAAGAAGAGTGAGGTTTTCTTTTTCTGAGAATGGTCTATGAACTGAGGCTTTAAATAGAGACAGAGGGTATGCTTTTGTAGTGAGAAAATCAAAGGTGAAGGCAATGGATTTTCATTTTATAAATCACACATGAGGCATCCACAGAGCTGAAGGTGTTAGCAGTAAAGGAACCAAATACTGTAGCAGTCACTTTAAATTCCCAACTCTCTTACATGGGAATGGAGACTTTGATGTTGTGTTTGTTGCTTGTCTTGTTTTTGCAAATGGCTTTCACGAGGTTTCTGAGCTTTAAGAGATTTTTAATTGAAGAAAACATACCTCCATGGGCAAAGGCTTGCTTTCTTTACCTCACCCGCACACATACCAACTTAGCTCTTTCTTCCCCTACATCTGATACATTTCACATTTCATCCTAGACATTTCATTCATTTACCTACTATATGACAGTTAAAAATATGTTCAGAGTCCTAGTCTCATATGGAGCACAGATGACAATTCATAACAAGTATCAACCGTGTCCTCTTCCAGCACCCACGACAGACATTACTAAGCAATCAGAGAGAGTGTGATCAGGCAACTACTGTCATTGGTCCAGACTGGCACAGAGTTGAAACACATTTTGTATTCCTATTGTAGTGAAAAGGACACTGGGTTTAGGTCAGATATCCCAAGTTCTAATGCTGACTCGGTGTTATACTTTAGCCAGCTACATACTTCCCCAGGCCTCAGCATTTCCTGTAAAAATGGGAGTTTAACTAGGTGAACTCCAAAACTACAACCTGCTCCAGTTATTTGTGATTCCAGTGTAGACAGATGTTCTTTGAATCACACTACCAGAAAATACACCGCCACGACCAATATTCACATTAATGAATGACATTCTACAACCACTACAACTGCATGTTCAGGCTTTTGTTCATACAGTGCTCCTCCCCCCAAGGAGGAAGGGAGGAAGGGAGGAAGGGAGGAAGGGAGGAAGGGAGGAAGAAAGAAAAGAAAGAAAGGAAAGAAAGAAGGAAGGAAAGAAAAAAGAAATGAAAAGAAAAAAGAACCCTTTTAGATAAGCAAAATATTAAAATGAACTGGTCATTGATGACCCCATTTGAATGAGTTTATCAGATTCTAATTAAAGAGCATATCGACACTTCTCTTTTGGACTCTCTCTTATTTTCTTACTAATTAAAAAAGTAATTAGATTAATCGTTTTACTTACAAAATCACATATTACCGTGTATTTATAGCAGGCGTGGTCATTGGAGAGATTTCCTTCAGAAAATGATGAAATCTTTATGTTCTAATGACTATTTCTCTCCCCATAATTTAATACTTATTCCCACCTCCCTGCAAGTAATGATCAGAAAGAACACAGCAGAGCCTACACAATTAGACTGTAGTGTTTCTGTGGTAGAGTATTTCATTGTTAGTACTGGTCCTTATCTACATAGACCATACACAGACAAACTGAAAAAATCAGATTTTATACTGCATAAGAAAAGAATAAGATGAGGAGTATCAGAGAGAGATGGCAATGTCAAGTATTAAAGGAATAGCAGTGGGGCTCCTGGGAGGCTCAGTCGGTTGAGTGTCTGACTCGTGATTTCGGCTCAGGTCATGATCTCACAGTCAGAAGATTGAGCCCTGCATCAGGCTCTGCACTGAGCATGAAGCCTGCTTGGGATTCTGTCTCTCCCTCTCTCTCTCTCTCTACCCCTCCCCTGCTCTCGTGCATGCTCTCTCTCTCTCTCTCTCTCAAAATAAATAAACTTTTTTAAAAAGGAAACCGCAGTGTAAAGAAAAATATTACAGAAGAGCACTCATGATCGCCAACTCAATCTTCAAGGAGAAATGGGTTAATCAAGGAGATGAAATCATGGGCATGGCTGCCTGGTCTCACCTTCAGTAGGGAATCAGATTCTCAGTCAGGAAATCATATTCCTTGTATGGCCATGGGCAAGCTGTTTCATCACTGAAGCCCACTGCATGCATTTCAGAGTGATAACACCAGGGATAATGTGCCATACTCTTTAGGGATCTATAAGAGAGCATGCAGGTATGTAACATTTAACATTATATAATTATTATTTATAAATGTATATTAATGATATTGACCTGCTTCTCAATGTGAAGAAAGTAGATGATTTCAGAGCTTAGCTCTTTAATTTTTTTTAATGTTTATTTATTTTTGAAGGAAAGAGAGACAGAGCATGAGCGGGGGAGGGGCAGAGAAAGAGAGGGAGACACAGAATCCTAAAATGGGCTCCAGGCTCTGAGCTGTCAGCACAGAGCCCAATGTGGGGCTCAAACTCACAAACCACGAGATCGTGACCTGAGCTGAAGTCGGTCGCTTAACCAACTGAGCCACCCAGGCGCCCCAGAGCTTAGCTCTTTACTCTAAGACACTCAACCCTTTCATATCTGGTGAAAGAATTGATAAGTCCTTCTGTGACTTATAAATGGTAAAAAAAAAAAAAAAAAGTCTGTATCAGTTTCCTGGAGCTGCCATAATAAAGTACCACAAACGTAGTGTTTACAACAACAGAAATGTTTTCTCTTACAGTGATGGGGACCAAAGTCTGAAATTTACACGTGGGCAGAGCTGGGTAGCATGGAGAATCTGCTTCATGAGTTTCTCTCAGCTTCTGTTCTTTGTTAGTGATCCTTGCTGTTCCTGGGTTAATGGGAAAACAACACATGGTGTTCTCCATGTGTGTGTGTGAGTGTGTGTGTGTGTGTGTGTGTGAGTGTGTGTGAGTGTGTGTGTGTGAGTGTGTATCTCTTCCTTTTATTTTAGTCTGTTTATAATATATATAATAACAAAACCTGACAAGTTAGTGAGACAGCTAGCCTGAGATCACGCACTAATAAGGGAGGAGGAGCCTGGATTTAAGTACAAATCGGTCTGATTGCAAAGATTGTGCTTTTAACTACCACTGCATGCTTTTAGACTTCTACATACTTTATACAGTCACAATTTCAAGTATAGCCAACAAAGGAGGAGGAGGAGGAGGAGAATGTGCTGGAATGGGGAGATAATGGAAATTTAACCACTTGCATAGCAACTCTTGCAACAGTGTGGATTCAATTAAATTATGCTCAAAGTGTTCCCTTTCCGAAACATTAGCACCAGAAAACAGGCCAAGGTTCATGGCCGGCACGGGTCAAACATACTATTTGCAAGCAAACATCATGGAAGCAATTAGCTCAAAAACAGACTTCAAGCTCCATGAGTACAAGGGACTATTTAGTTTATCTCCACAGCTTCAGGCTCTGGTGCCGTGTCTCCAGCTCTGCCCCATAACCACCAAATAGCTAACATTTCATGACAACTTACTAGGAGCCAGATGCTGTAAAAAAAAAAAAAAAGCTTCCCTTACATTATTTTATTTTATCTTTCACATGGATGCCATGAGGGCTGATATCCCTATTTGTACCTTGGGAAACAGAGGCTCAGGAAAAGATAAGTTATGTCCAAGGTTATAAAGTTTAGGAGTGGTGCCATGGGGGGGGGGGGGGGATCAAGCCCAGGCTATTCAATTACTGACCTTCACACTTTGGGTAAAATAGAGGGCAGTACACACTCACCAGCTGTCCAGATGCACCACCATCAAATGCAATTAAGTCCTTCCAGAATAGTTGGGAGTCTTGGAGATAACAGTAACCATTGACAACTGTCTAGCATCATCACTGAGAATAACAGTAAGTGGAAGGCTAATGACTTTGGACCTAGATTTTTCTCCACAGAGCCATTAGCTCTGTAAGCAACCCCATGAAGGACAGACATTACTGGCATAAGCATTTTGAATTCCTAAGAGAACTATCCACCCAGAAAACAGAACCAAAAATGTAGATTCTGCTTTCTTAACAAGAACATTTTTGAGAATTCTCAAGTCAACAAATTTTTTCGAGTTTGCCATGCACACGTATCTGGTTTTCTCAGCAAACCGGCTCTTCACATTTGGGAAGCATGCCTTGAAAAAGGTTGATTAAAACAGAAATAAAAGAACAACTGGTAATATCAGTAATCCTGATGATCATACAACAGATGGTAGCCTCTTAACGGAGACAGTCAAAACAGCATGCCACATGTCCCCAGATCATCTTAAACGGAGCAGAACTAGCTTACCACAAGCAGGGAGGCTTTGATGACACACAAGTAGGATCAGAGCAGTAGCCGTTTCTGACCCTTCACATTGAGTTCTTCTTCGTCCATACTTTCTGCGAACAAAGCATACCACCCATGCCATGTATGATGATGGGCACCTTCTCTCTCTTCTGTAGATCCATTCACTAGACACATTCCCTCTAAGTGTCACTGTATTTACAGCTACGAAATATATAATCATCTACCATAAGAGCTAAAATGTATTGAGTGTTTACTATGTACTAGACCACCGCATACTATGTACCCAGTATTAGGTCCTGTGCCAAGAGTCCTATGTGTATTATCCCATTTAGTCTTCTTTTTTTAATGTTTATTTATTTTTGAGAGAGAGTGAGAGGGAGACACAGAATCCAAAGCAGGCTGCAGGCTCCGAGCTGTCAGCACAGAGCCCGACACGGGGCTCAAACCCACAAGATCATGACCTGAGCCAAAGTCAGATGCTTAACCAACTAAGCCACACAGGCCCCTAGTCTCTGTTTTTTTTTAATGTTTACTTATTTACTTAGAGAGAGAGAGAAAACCCCAAGCAGGCTTACATTTAGCATGGAGCCCAACACGGGGATTGGTCCCATGAACCATGAAATCATGACCTGAGCTCAAATCAAGAGTCAGAAATTTAACTGACTGACCCACCCAGGTGCCCCTAACCAATTCAGTCTTCAGAACCACTCAGTGATGTCAATACAATTACAATCCCTGTTACACAGAGGAGGAAAGTGGAGATTGCAGTGGTTATGTTACTTGCACAAAATCAAACCCAAGTCTCTCTTATTCCTTTTCATTTTCTCTTAAGACTTACGCTCTCCTTAATTATGTTTATAAGGCAGAGACTACTCAGCAACAGGACATTTTGGAGGAACAAAGCAGCAGCACAGAGAAAACTCTGCAATCTTGACATCATACAACTCTTACACCAGACAGAGGTAGTGACAGTAAACAGTCTCTAGCCCCGACAAAGAGACTTAAATGGAAAGACTGTTGACAGAGGGGTTGGCAGGGTTAATGGATGACAGAAAGGAGGCTGATACTCACAAGGACTTGCAGCAGAGGGAAACCAAGGCCAAAGGGAAATGGAAAGAAAACAGTATTCCTGGAGCCAATGAAAACAGGAACCTCAGAAGAGTTGTAGCTATTTGAGGTCAAGGCACTAGAGCAAGAAAAGAACAGGGACAAAAATACCCTGATCTCACTCTCTCCTTCCCATCCCCCCCCCCCCAAATTTGCCAGTCTTCTCATTGGCAGACCCAACTGAAAGCCATTCAGCAAGGGAGCCCAGGTGATACAGTCTTTAGAAGCCAAGCTCTTGATGAACACCACACAGCACAGACAGTGGAAAACGCATCCAGGGAGGCATACTAGTACACTTGGACATAAAGGGTCTCAAGACCGCTCTCCTACCTCCCTGGTGAGACTGAAGTCAAAGTGAAGAGTCTGAAAGGAACCTGATAAATAATTAAATACAGTTATCACTTTTCAGTTTGAGGCCTACCATACATTATTGCCCTAGACCACTTTTATACCCTTATATTTGTGCCCTAACTGCCCCAGGGTAGCATTATTTCAGAAGGACCAAAAATATTCCTTCAGAAGAAGGAATCCTCCCCCCTTGACAATGTCACCCTATCGTCACTGGGGTGTGTTCTTCCTGATACTACCACCCATTGGTTCCACGTTTCCAACATGGTTAGAATAACGCACTTATTTTTTTAAGTTTCAGAAACCCCAGAAATCTAGCTCTACAAAAATGATGTTCAGTAGAGAGAGAGAGGGAGGAATTATGTGATAAGCAGACTAAAGAAAGCGATACTTAACAATTGTGACAAAATCAAATGCGGATCCCCTGATGCTGCTCGACACTGAGATAAACCAAATAAGAGCGAAGTATGTTTTAGAAATTGGTCTACCAAGAGTCAAGTCGATTAATAGTAAAGTAGTGCCCCCATTTTCAGGAGATTTAAAAATAGTTCAAATCAGTATTTACTATTTTGCTTAGCAGTCAAACATTTTAAGTTAAAAGGGGTAATAAATCAGTCCCTGAGACAGGTATTCAATTATGTAGTGTGTTTCTAGAATATCCTCAACAGTAACAGATTAGGAAAAAATAATGTCACTTTATTGGATCACGTCAGGCTTTTCTTTTAATCTCTTGAGAATAGCCCAAAGTAAGTTTTCACTGGAAAACTTAAATTTCATGAAGCAATAGAATTGAGTAAATAAACAAAGCAAAGCAAACTGCTATTTGTAACATTACTTATTTCATTAGTCGAACACTTCTTAGGGAAACACTGAGAGCTACGTACTGAAATTACACATGCCAACTTGGGCATTTTCTATGATCCATTAGGCTTTCTTCAACAGAAAATTAACATAATTTTGCCATTCCATAATTCTCTCCCGAAACGTTTATGCAGGTGTCAAGGATGCATTTGACACAATTCAGAGCCCCATAAATGTCTTTAGCTAAAACATTTATTTTTTTTAAGTTTATTTATTTATTGAGAGACAGAAAGAGAGAGAGAGAGAGAGAGAGTGCATGGTGGGAGGGGCAGAGAGAGGGAGAGAGAGAGAGAGAGAGAGAGCAAGCATGGGGGAAGGGGCAGAGAGAGAGGGAGAGAGAAAATCCCAAGCAGGCTCTGCACTGTCAGCAGAGAGTCCAGTGCAGGGCTTAACCCACGAAACCGTGAGATCATGACCTGAGCCAAAATCAAGAGTCAGATGCTTAACCAACAGAGCCACCCAGGCACCCCTAACTAAAACATTTAAGGTGTGGTGCTTGAGTGCGAAATGCTGTGGACTGAAATGCATACCAATGAAAGTAGCAACTTTTGAGAAGCAAAACATTAAATACACTTGGGAACTTGTACTGTGGCAATTCTAAGGATGTATGTGTTGTTTTTCCCCCCCACCCTTGGATTTAGATTTGCCTGTTAATGTTGAGATATTTTCTGACAGATATTTGAAAGAACATTTGAAGACTAATGTGCCGATGCTCTCTTTTGCTCTGAGGTCCCATAGCAAATCTACAGCAATGTAAGTTATTGCTTCCATATCATATATGCATGTTTATTTTTTTATAAACTTTCTCAGGGTAGAAAATATCAACTTTTAGTTTTCAAATTATCATTCACTATCCAATGCCTTTCCTTCTGAACATGTTTCTCCTGATATACAGCCCTACGTAGATGCCCAAGTCTAGATGGCTAAAGGAAAGGAACTTTTAGGAATTTGTTAGCTCCCCTGTAACAATTAATTCTAAAATTCAGCACATTGTTCAGCTGCAATTGCTGTAGCATGTATGATTAAAACTCAATCAATCAATTAATCAATGCAAGCTCCCTGAGTCCATTGTTATGCCCTCCTCAGATCTTCTTTGTACTGTTGAACTTTAAAACAAAGTCCAAACCTTCCTTTAAAAATGCATATTTTCAATCTGATGCTACTTTAAAAGGCCTAGATATAGTGTGGCAGGCATGAAGAGTGTTTAATGTTTTACGAAGCAGTGTGGTATCTCTTGCCTCAAAGGACCCTGCCAGCAATCTTACGAGACAGAAAGGGCAGGTGGAATGATCTCATTTTGTAGTTGAGGAACTGTGGCTTAGAGAAGTTAATGACTTGTCCGTTTAGTCAACCAGCTGTGGTGGAGAGCACAGGAGACACAACATGGTGTGCCCACAATATGGCTTCTGGCGGGATGGAGCTCAGCTTAGCAGAGGAAAGGACTCCAGTCACCTCTACCTCCTTGATTCACAGAGAAACTCAGTAGTCAAACTCTGACTCTCTCTATAGAGCCCTATATGCTGATCACCTAGATCTGGGCCAAGATGATGAAGAACCCTTTTGGGATTATACACCACAGGTATTCAGAAAGTCATAGAGTCTCCTACTAGTTCATTTCTTTGCTTTTTTTAGACTAAAAACCAGAAGTATTTTTAATTGTGGCCCCCAAGGTAGAACGCTAGGGTTTATGTCTGGGCAGGCCACTGATGTGCTATCTTACCCTGAGAAATGAACTTGACCTCTTTGCTTAACTGGGTGCAAAATAACTGTCATAAGGCTGATCTCTCAGGAGTGGTTTGCAAAATATTATTATAATTGCTATATTTCATCCATGCAGAAGAAAATGCCATGTCGGTTACAGATTAGGACTAGCTTAGATGCCAATAAACCTTAGGGCCGGGTAGGTGAAGATATTGATCAAGAATGACTTCCTTAAAAAGATATATAACAGCAAATGTTTATAGCGTTGGAAAATGCATCACAAGGACTGGCATCATTATGATAGCCTCCCCTATGGAAATGTTAATGCCTAACAATGATCGGAAAAATTCAAAGTTGTTTCCGAACCTAGTGATCTCACTGAAAGACAAAAAGACAAAAGTGAAAAACAAAACTGCCAAGCATTCTAGAAGAAAAAAAAAAAGCAGCAGGCAAGATTTCAAAGGATATTCCAATTGCCCAAGTCAATCCATCCTGTTCAGCTTGGCTAACCTTGGGGGTTATCCATGATCGTCCCCTCCTGTTATCTTCTCCACACCAACCAGTTATTTACCAGATGAAACAATCTCCATTATACATCAAGTAAAAGCATTTGGCTGCCCTGTCTTTTTGTCTAATTCTAGGTGGGTACGGTTACGAAGAGACAATTTAATATGTGGGGAACGGAGTTCATTTCTGATGGGTTATGGGTTAGTATGTAGCTACACAGCCTTTGCCAGTAACAGAGAGTGGATGATGTTGCTGCAGACCATAGGGAATGATTATGAATGATACCTACAGAAAAGACCAAGCTGGACCTCTAATTACAGGTTTCCCCCACTATCTGAAAGTAGAGCATTCCTGTGAAAGCTTTGGTAAGAGAAATGGTGTTAAGCGGTGAAGTAATTGCCAGGAACTTCTATGGAAAAGTGTTTGAGCATTCCCAGACTCATCCTGCTAACAGGTGCACAAAATAACTTGAGATAAAGCGCAGATGCTCACAGACACTGTTCAAAGCTATGGCGGCTTGATGCTGAGAAGCTGACTCCAGATCCTGGGAAAGGACGTTGGCAGGGCCACCCTTCCTTTCTGTGTGCACACTGCCTCTAGAAGGGCTTTGCTGCAACACAGATGCTGGACACCATTTTCTCTTTTTATCACAAAAATGAAAATCCTCTTCAGATTTCATTCAGTTAGTGAAAACATGTACTAATGTAGGTGTTTTGTAAAAGCAAAGTGGGGGATATCTGTGATCATATTCCAAAGCACCTTGACATCAGATGCCCTTCTGGTCATAGGCAGCTCATGAGTTGGAGATGACTCTTAGTTTTCAAATAGCCTTAAAGGAAACCACATAATAAAAATAATCTATCAGCTAGGAAGTGATTTCTTAATGAGACAAAAGGAAAAAAAAACAAACAAACAGGGATATGTTCAATACAAATGAATACATAAAGTCCACCATAGGGGCGCCTGGGTGGCTCATGGTCCGTGAGTTCGAGCCCCGCGTCGGGCTCTGTGCTGACAGCTCAGAGCCTGGAGCCCGTTTCAGATTCTGTGTCTCCCTCTCTCTCTGCCCCTCCCCTGTTCATGCTCTGTCTCTCTCTGTCTCAAAAATAAATAAACATTAAAAAAAATTTTTTTAAAGTCCACCATAAATTGGCATAATTTCTGGAGGAACTTTGATATATGTTTGTAAAATAAGACATGACCTCTTCTGAGGAGATGCTATAATTATCTAGCTACTTTCATAGTTGACTCTCTACTTCATTACATGATCTGAGAAGCATGTATGCTTTTCCTTTGTTTTAAAAAGTAATTTCAAGGTGTTGAGGCAATGGAGATAGTCTTTTTGTTATACTGTGTATCTCATAAATAAAACCCAATCCAGAGCAAGCAGTGTTTGGTTAACCAGGAGCTCTAATCCACCAATGAATCCATCAATGGACTCATTTCCATCAGAGGAAAACTTGCTCAGACTCACCAATAGAGCTACACATGTGCCGATAACACAGCACTAATCACACACGGCAGCACCCACTTTTCATCTGCTTTAACCTTGAACATGTTACCACATACCCCTTTCCTTCTTTGGACCTCGACTACGATAAATTCATATCGTCATTATCATCTCAAACAACCCAAAGAACATCACTGGGTTGGGTCTCTTGGTGGCTGTTACTGAACTGCATCTAAGCCCAGAGGAGATCATCTCCAAAATTCTTTTTATCAGAGGGAGACGGTCTCATACAAATCACCGATGTAGGAAGAAGCGCCAAGGGAAAACAGAAGGGCTGTGAAGGGCAATGAAGAACTGAACAGTAAGGGCGTGTTCATGAAGAACACTATGACGGGCTTCAAGAACTTCCCTGTGAGCATACCCCCTGGGGCTACATTTTCTCTTTCTTGGGGAGGTGAGATCAGCTAAAACCCTCACTCTTCATTCCACAGTGAGTGCCACTGTGAGTAAAGCAACTAAAAGCAGCTTTGGAAAACTATAGAAATGAATTGAATCTCCAACTTTCCTGGGCAATAATCACATCTTTTGTGCTATGTTCTGTTATAATTAAACAATTCCCCACTGGCATCACATTGAGCTAATATGCTCTTTACCCAGAGGCCGCTAAAGGCTGATATTAAACATCCAGTAATGAGACAGCTTTGCCCTCTTACTGTCAGAATTATTTTTAATATGTCAGATAAGATGAACCCATTATGAAAATATTTCATTTTGGACTTCCTCCAAAAAATTCATATTGCTTCCAAATATATTCCCTCAAATCCTTTCCACGTTGCTGCGGGAAGGACAGGTAGGGTTGTTGACACCCTGTTCACATCAAAGGAGAAGGGGGGGTCTGAGTTTATTCGGGATGATTCAAACATTTTGATGGCATTGTCTGGTCAGTTGATGGAAGCAAGCATTTGAATTAAGTCATATGAGCTAAATCAGATCTCTCTGGACGCTTCTGGTTAACCAGGAAGGAGCTGTCCATCCTGGGGAAGAGACGTGGGGATGTATCAGCATCAGTTATGCAGGATACTTGTTACTCACATACAAAAAAGCACACATGACTTGCTTTTTTCATTAACTGGAGCAGATTCAAAATTATCTCGTTAACAGTCACCCTATCTCTGAATATCTGGTGTCTCCCCTAAAGGGAAAAGATTGGCATTACAGCTGATATAATGGGAATTTATGGAATATACATACTGAATTATTACAGCAATTTTCATATACTTGAGGGTAGGGGAAAAAGTTAAAAACTATGAGTTTCAACTTAGATTACCAGGCTGGATTCATCTATTTACACAACGAAAATAAAGAGTGGTCCATTTGAAAGACGAGACTCTATAATAATCCCTACAGACTTTGTCACAAGGCAAAGTAAAATCCCATCACCCAAGGTCACAGAATGAGAAAATGGTGGACTCCAAGCAGCGATGTGCTCTAAAGGAGGGTAGTGGGTAGTAGAATATGCTGCTGAGCAGCTCAGGGTCTGGAGTCAAATTTCCTATCCCATCAACCCCTCTAACTAGCTTTATAGTTTTAGGCATATTACTTGGCCTTTCTGGGCTTAATTTATCACATCTGTAAACTAGGCACTGAAAAACATTAGTTTCACAGGATTTTGTGAAGGTTAATCGAGGCAGTGTTTGTAAAGTGTGATGCGGTATCCAGCGCTTAGTAGGCACTCAATAAAACTCCATAGGGTCAAGTTGTTACAATTATTCTTTAATCTGGTCAGTCATCAAAATCGCCAGGGACCTTTGGAAACTTTCTTCCTGCCCCACCCATATCTACTAAATCAGTACATCAGGTTTAATCTAAGAAATTTATTTAATAAAATTTAAGTGAGTCTCCTGATCAGCTGAGTTTTAACATTTTTGCACTAACAAATCCTAATAATTACTTCAAGGAGTTAAACATCTGAGAAACAATTTGTTCAGAAATATTTGCTTTCATACACATTACTTCACCAATTTGCATTTATTTATAGGTATATATGTCTGTCCACTAAGTCTAATTTACATTAACTATCCTCCATGATGGTTGATTATAACTATTTCCATTATACTAAAAGAAATCATGTTAAATAAGCCATCTATCTTATTGAAGCTTAAATACAGTTGATGAAAATAGATCCAAGTAAAATCTCCCCACTTCTGAGATGCTGATTCACTAAATGTTCGTTATTTCTATGATGTGCCTGTCTTCTTGCTAATGAGATTGTGTCCTTCCCTCTACATGGGAACTGCTAGCTCACTTAACCATATATAGCATATATATTTTGAACACAGATATTTCATCACGAGTAGAGGTAGTTAATAATAGTAAATTTCTTGAAGAAATTTATAAAGAAAAGCATTGAAAGCAGAGAAGCAACCCTTATTGGAAATGAGGCTTTAAGGTACCAAACCAAGTAACGGGCAATACCACTCCCTCAATGTAGGATTTCTTGTTACCCATAGTCCCCAGCCACATGTGCACCACAAATTGCTTTCTAAAAGTAATAACACAGAAGACAAACATTATTCATTTAGACCTAAAATCTATGGGGGACTGTCAGGGGCTTAGATGCTGTAGCCTGCAGCAGACAAGATAAGAAATACTTCAATAAAGATGTACTCCAAGGACTGTTTCCCCTTTCACTGGGAGAAAGGATTATATGAAATATTATCTAAAATTATCTTGGAAAATTCTTCTAATGTGTACAGACAGATGCATATAGACAGATGACCCCCTTTTTTTCCAGGCAAACACCATAATTAGAGATCTTATCAGAATAGTTACTCCTTTCCACACATTTTGAGGGAAAGAGAATAGCTTTGTATGAGAGATATCTCCTCTCAATCCCTAAGTCTTTCACTGACCTCCCAAGTGACCCCCTGCATGGTGATTAATCTCTCCTACCCTGAGTTTTTTCACATGCAAAACAGAATTATTGCAAGGATTAAATTTGATAATGTAAAATTGACTGATTCCTTACCTAATGCAGAGCAGGCATTCAGTAAATGTAACAAGGCTTTAAAAAAATTTCTCCTATTTATTAATACCAACCATCCTTGTGCATTGGCTGTTAACTGTATATGTATAACCTGTTCTTGTATTTCAGAAGAGAAAATTGCATTATTTTTCCATTACTCATTATATTTTGAAATCAGTCCTCAACCAAAAATTTCTAATTATAATTTTTTTACTACATAAACATGAAATGG
Organism: Herpailurus yagouaroundi; assembly: GCF_014898765.1. Classification (NCBI taxonomy): domain Eukaryota; kingdom Metazoa; phylum Chordata; class Mammalia; order Carnivora; family Felidae; genus Herpailurus; species Herpailurus yagouaroundi. Next base: position 3,258,785 of record NW_024412467.1, on the reverse strand, counting down.
TCTGAGAGGGCTGACAATTTCTACTGAGCCCAGATGTCACTTAAAACTTCATGATTTATTTATTTTTATCACTAAGGCTATTTCTGTTTATAAGTTAAAAAAACAGAAGAAGGGACACAAGAGGACAGGAGATGAGAGGTGAGGAAAGGAAGAGAGAGAAATAGACACAAACTGATAGAAAGTAAAGAGCAGAGAAAGATAAAAGATGGATTGTGACATAGGAAAAATGTCTACATGTAAACATTAAAGATACCTTTTAGACAAAAATGGCAAGACTATTCAATACGACTGTAGATAAGTTTTTTTAGATATTAGTCACCAAGCTCTGAAATTAAAAGTATATTAACTTTGTTCATTCAACAAATGCTAGGCAATGTTAGGGTAAACACTTGGGTTATGAAAACACAGTAATAAATACATATGTATATATAAGCTATTCACTGGCAGAAGAACAAATAATATCTAGAAATAGGCAATTGGCAATAAATGTTTCACTGTGGCTGTTTGGTATATAGAAATTTAAAATCCTGATCCTACGATAGACAGAAAGGATTGAGGTTGAAAGTCAGTTAATATAGAACCTGGACCCTAATGTGATGCCAAATAACCATGAACTTATGCAAGGCACTTAAATTTTCTGGCATTTAATTCATCATTGTTAAACGTGATGGTAATGCTATGTTTCCCACCTACAGTGCAATGCATTTAGGGAAAAAAATGAAAGAGCATCTCACTAAGTAATTTTGAAAATCAAACAAATAAGTGTCATATCAATATCCATGAGAAATTGCTATCAAATATCACCTATATGATCACTCTCAATAACAGATGCTTCTTTACAGTAAAATAAATGAAAATTAAATAAGTGATGAGGTATTCATGTTCCTGGATACAAAGATTTTAATATTGTAAGAATGCCACTTTTTAAATGTTAAAGTATCACAGGATTATCTTTTAATGGAAAATTTGATCATGACAAGTTCCATAGTTCATATGGAAGGATAAATAGTTGAAAAAAACCAGCTCATGTTTTTAAAGAAAATAATAATGAAAATGTATTATGAAACCAGAGGTATGAAATTTTCTTTTCTCTTAAAGTACAAACAAGCCAGTTTAAGAGTGGCTATCTAAATCTCACCCTCACCACATACACTCCAAAATCTCTACAGATCAACTAGAGGAAGAAGGATCCCAGATCTTCAGCATAACTAAACAAAATAGAGAACATCACTTTAAAACACAAAAATGCAGCTAAGTAAATTTGAAGATCTGATTGGCTTTCTCAGGAAATTTATGATAAATTGGCAGCAGCCCATCTAGCAAGTAGAGAGATTCTCTGAGTTGTACAAAATGGAAGGTTTCTACAGGAAAGAGAATTGGGCACAGAAGTTGTCAACAAAAGAAAATAAGTTGTTGTTTCCAGTCACTTTCCCTTAGAGGGAGGAGCAGGGGGTCTTAACAAACAGATAACCTCATGTTCCTCTGGGGGATAGAGAGGGCCCATGTGACAGATTACCTCGCTGGTGCTAACCAGAAAATTCCTGTCTGATTGGTTAAGACCGAGTGTCCAGGAAAGGTTGAAACCGTGGTTAGCTTAGGTATTAAGTCCTGGTTGGTGATTTGACCTAAATGGCTCCACTTGGGACCTGTGCATTTCTTTTTCACATCACAAACTCAAATACCTGTGAGTAGAAAAATAAATAGGAGTTTTCAGGATATCTATATTCTGAGACCCCAAAGGAACCTTGCAGAGAGCTAGGAGAAACCTGGACAGACTGTGAACCATGATGAGGGCAACAAAGGATGCAAAATGAACACGAAATCCCTCTCAGAAGGAGGAAGTCCATGCTAAGTATGAAAATACTGGGAAAAAACTCCTAGCAGATCAGTGCACTGACTTTAAGGGAGGGACTTAAACATATACAGGATTCAAGGGGGCAGCTTGAGAGAGGATTGTTTCTGGGCTCAAAAAGGATTTTAAAAAAAGAAGAAGTACCTTTAAAAGGAATCTGGGTGGTGAATGTGGGGAAAAAAGCAAAAGGGGGAAATGAATGAAGTGGCAGAAAAGAGAAGAGAAGAGGAAAGAAAAGAAGAAAAGAGGAAAGAAAAGAAAAGGAACCATAAAATAGGATCAACATTTTTCCCTCTCATTCCAAAAAGAGCAATCCACTGAAAACACAGAACTTGTGTAAACTGAGAAGGGAGGACAATCTTGAACTCCCAAGTCTACCCACAAACTTCAGGGATGTGAATAAGTATCATTCACTACATACTCCTACTAGGAGAGTAAAAACACAAAACTCAAAATGTTGGGGAGAAATAATTTCCTTTGCTCTTCAAAATCCCTCTAGCTGGACTAAGAATCAAACTAACATGACATGAGACAGATGAACAGGAGAAAATAGAATTTAACTTCATACATACAAGGAATCCACACAGACATGGAAATTCCAAAGACAGGCAAGATGAGGTACATAAGTCATTCCAAACTAAGAAGAAGGTAGTAAGTAGTCTGAGACCTCAAAGGGAAAGAATGCAATCCTCAAGAAGAATGAAAAAGAGTAAATGTTTGGCAAACAAATGTTTGCTGGGTCATTCAGAAACAATATGACATAGAGAAGACTTTCACCAAACAGGCCTTGCCAGGCTCCTCCCTGTCCACCATGCCTAGTCCATACCAAAATGTAGTCACCCATGGTGACCACTCTCTTCCTGGAGCAGGTCCTCAATCTAAATTCTTTTTAAACAGTTGAGGGGGGAGATAAAGAGTTTTCCCGAATCTGCTGGGTTTTGATGGCTTTTTCACTCAAAATAATCTTCATGCCAAAGTGGCCCATTTGGGGGCAGCCTGCCATTGGTCCATTTCAGACCAGAACATTGGACCTGACGAAATTCTTTCCCCCAATGAACCCGCCATGAAGATAACTGAAATGCAATATCCCAATTTAATTATATACCCCCAAACAAGTGTTCTAAGATTAAAAGACAACATGTTAAATCAGAGATACAAAAACTAAGAATAAAAATTGACAAAAAACTAAAAGAAATGAAATGAGAGATAACTGAACTTAGAAAAGAAATTGGGAAGAGGGGGGGAACCTGGGTGACTCAGTTGGTTAAGCACCCAACTTCAGCTCAGGTCATGATCTCACAGTTCATGAGTTCAAGCCTTGCATCCAGCTCTGTGCCAACAGCTCAGAGCCTTGGAGCCTGCTTTGGATTCTGTGTCTTCCTCTCTCTCTGCCCCTCCCTGACTCATGCTCTGTCTCTCTCTATCTCACTTCTTATACTGAATAAATTCCAGATGGGTTATTTCTTAAAGTGAAAAAAAATTCATAAAAGGAAAGTTGTAGCAATCACTTCCTAACGATAGATAGAACTAAAGGAAAAGCTTGATAGATACCTCTACACAAAAATGGAAATGTTTACCTAAATAGCCATGAATAGAATTAAAAGGTAAGTTACAAACCAGAAAGATGTGTGCAAACATGTATCAATGCTCTTTCATACACATCATATCATATCATGGCCACACATGTATATGTTACTTACAAAGCTTTTATAAAATTAAAAATAGTCAACAATAATGGGGTTCCTGGATGACTTAGTTAAGCGTCTGAATCTTGATTTAGGCTCAGGTCATGATCTCGGTTTGTGAGTTAGAGCCCCACATCAGGCTCTACACATTCCCCGTCTCTCTCTCCTTCTTTCTCTGCCCCTCCCCTGATTGTGCTCTCTCTCTCTCAAAATAAACATTAAAAAATTTTAAAAATAGTTAATACTAAAATCAAAGAATTCACAAAAGATACAGCTAATAAAAAATATTCATTCTCATCAATAATCAAATAAATGCAAATTAACATAAAGAGACAGTATCTTTATGTGTAAAATTGGCAAAGTTTAATAGAAATAGAAATTGCAATAGACATATGACCTAGTTTGGAGCAACACATACTTTCATCTCCTACTAGTAACAGTATAACTTGGAATAAAATTTCTGTGATGCAATTTGGCAATATTTATCACAAACATTAAAAATACTTTTTCACTCCTTGGAAATGGAGATAATAGCCAACATATCTTTACACCTAGCAAAATAAATTGCATGTAAAAGTAATATCTAATCATGGAATATCTTCTTACCAAACATTTTAAATATTTTATTTAAATATTAGTATTTTAATGAAAAATGGATACGGTATCTCTGTAGTACAGATGCATTCCTAAGCTCCGAAATAGGGTCAATAATATGTCTGACACCATGTGGGTAGTAAGTCGCATCAACAGAACTCAAATCGAACACTTTTTTTTTAATTTTTTTAATGTTTATTTTTGAAAGAGAGAAACAGAGTGCAAGTGGGGGAGGGCAGAGAGAGAGGGAGACACAGAATCTGAAGCAGGCTCCAGGCTCTGAGCTGTCAGCACAAATGCACGTGCTCGAACCCACGAACCGTGAGATCATGACCTGAGCTGAAGTTAGACGCCTAATCTACTGAGCTACCCAGGCACCCCTCAAATCCAACACTTCCAATATGAAGTGTAGCCGACTGTCCTCTTTTCTCAGTAGATAATTCTCAACAGTGTCTATTAAATTGAACAATATAAAATGAATGGACATATATCTGATATGTGCAAACTGGTTCTTTTCAGCCTCAGTTTCCTATTGGTTTGTTCCACTTAGGTAATTTTTCACCTATATTCACAATTAAATGTTATTACACTATGCATTGGTTTACTAGGGCTGTCATAACAAAGACATACAGATTGGGCAGCTTAACAGAAATTTATTTTCTCACAGTTCTGGAGGCTGGAAGTCTGAGAGTAAAATGTCAGCAGGTTCGGTTTCTTCTGAGGCTTCTCTCCTTGGCTAGTAGATGGTCATCTTCTTCCTGTCTTCAAATGGTTTCACTCTATTACTGTGTCCAAATGTACCCTTCTTATAAAGATATCCATTATGTTGTTTTAGGGCCCAACCGAATGACCCCGTTTTAACTTAAAGACTCTATCTTTAAAGGAGGAATCTTTAAAGGTCACCTTTATAAGGTTATAATATAACCTTATAATACAGTTATATTATAAGGTACTGGGGTTAGGACTCCAACATGAGTTTTGGAGGAGGAGGAACACAATGTAGCCATAATATCCTGCATAAATGTTTTCCTTTAATTTGCTCAATGGATTATTATTGAAGACCTACAGTGAGCGTGGTGATGAGCAAGGCCATAGAGATGGAGATACGGCCCTGAACTTGGGGGCTCATATTCTACTGAGGAAGACAGGGAAGTGGCCAAAGATTCGTGATGCCAAGTGATGCCATGGTGTGAGAGAGTATATACTGAGTGCCGAGGCATGGCCGGGACCATCCAACTAAGTCTGAGGGCAAGTCGTGGAAGGTAATTTGAAGAATTTTAGTTATACCCTTAAACATACTGATCAGAAATATATGTACCAATTAGCTCCGGTTGTTGCTAATGGGCTTGAACCTTTTCCCAACAATAGTGGCACCAATAAAAGATACTTAAGCAGGGATAATATTCTAACATACGCTTTCTGGAAAAAAAAGTCTCCAAATAATGTAGGTGAATTATTGGACTAGGGACACACAGCAAACTGGAACAGTGAAAGCCATAAAGAGTAATGGCTGTGATAGAAGACAGACATGAAGAGGGCCCCAATTAACTTCAGAGTCTGAAAGCATAGCATCCCTAGTGATTGTACTGTTGGTTCATATGAATTAAAACCATCCTTTAATTCACAAATACGTGGGTCAATATGAGGATATATCCAAAAAAAAATCTCTGTTTTCATATTATTTTTTTAAGGGTTAGAATCTTGTCCATGTGGGAGAAAACAGAAGGCCTTCTAAAACCAGACTAGAAAAATACATGGCACGTGGCTCCCCTTTAATCCCTGCTCGCCGCCTCCTCTTGTAGTGAATGGGTTGTCGTGTGCAGCACCCAATCCAGTGCTGCTTGTTAATACTGCCAACTCAAATACAGGAAATAAATACGAGGTGTTTAGCAACACCAAAGGCAATCGTACTTCGTGTTTCTCAGTCAGGCCAGAAATGGAAACAACTTTTTTCAAAGCTTGACAATATCAACAGCCCAACCTCAAATCACACATATGTATTTCTGAGTGAAAATCTTGACACTATTTGATTGACCCTTCTTAACTCCGTAGGTTCTTTTCACCAATATTCACAATAAACATTTATTACATGGCATAAACCACAAACGTAACACAGATAAGGGGAAAGAAGAAGAAGTCTCTTGTCTGTTTTGCAAATAAAGGTGGAAAACAGTGATAGCATCAACACCATTTTTTGAGAAACACTGTGAACATATTTTCCAAGATGGACTTTCAATCATTTGCTGTTAGGCATTCTGTCATAAATATTTGAAACATCTTTTATTTCCAGTAACAATAATTAGAATCTATATTTATATTGTCCTTCTTTAAGGTGGTTTAATCTAATAAATGAAGAAATGATTTGTCCACTCCCTACTCGGTTCCAACCTGTAACTGCATGGGACCCATAGGATAAGCTTAGAATTTCCTTTATAGTCCTCTAGTCTCAGAAATTTTAAAGGCCGGATGTCCCAAAACTGCTCCCTAAGCTTCACCAAATCAGATGTTTATCAAGCAAAGCTAAGTTGATTGAACCTGCCAGGGAACAGAAGCACACTGTTACTCAGTAAAGTCTCAGAAAGCTCAGGTCAGGAGCAGATATTTGTAGGAGGTGGGGATCTGGGCTCACATGGTTTAAGGCAGATCTTTCAATGTTGTACTCTGACAGGGATTGGGTTAAATTCATGATGCAATATTTTGGGATTGGTGGACACAGTGAGCTTAGGGTCTTGAAATGAGCCTTGATATGTAAACAGATATTTGTTTGGTGAGTGATTTACCCAGGTGAGCAATCTAGTATCCTGTGCATGGGCTGTTTACCCATATTACCAAAATATTTGCTAAGATAAATTGGTTTTCAGGAATTTCCCAAAGCACACAGTAAATGGAATTACTGGTTTCATCCTTTTCTTGCTGGGAAAGAATTTCTTAGAACGTATATGATAGTCATGTGGACAAAGGAGACCTCAGTTGGCATAAATACACTGGCACATTTCTGGAGTTTTTTTGGAGAGAATAGGAGAGTGGAAATTTTCTCTTAGTTCTTAACTATTGGGGCCGAGGGACACACAGCAAAAGTATAATTGCTTCTTCTTGGCCTAACTCCATTTGTCACACCCCGTACTTCCTACCCCAAACATGGTAATCAGACATTATAAGGCTCAGAATGTCAAAGGTTATCTGAACACATTAAAAGGACTCAGTTTTCCCACCTCCCTAGAATGTCATGTCTCCCCTATCTTGCCTAGTAAAAGCCTATTTATCCTTCAGATCCTTCACTACCAGGCCCTAAAATCCAGGTTTAGAGTACCTTCACTTCAATAATACTAGATACTCCTTAACTGTCACTGAATCTTTACACTTCATTATAATTGTCCACCTCGATCTCTAATGAGACTTTGAACTCCTCAAGGCAAGACTGTGTCATTTTCATCATTTATTCCCCAGAATCTCACACAACAGTAAATGCTCAATACATATTAGTTGAATAAATGAATGAATGAAGTCCACAGATGGATGAATGGGTAGAAGGGTGGATGGATGGACCGTTGGTTGGATGGGTTTATGTGGAATTTGCAGAAATAATTCTTCATTTCTTATTGGAGAAGAAGTAGAGGAAAGATGTGGTTACCAGAAATTTATGGCTGACTGTTCTTTTGTTAACCTTCTATCTGACAAATATTTAGGTAGGCCAAGGACCGTACCAGGTGCTAGATTTAAAAAGGCAAAGCCAGTGAATGTCTGCCATATTGGAGAAAGTGCTTTCTCACTATAGCCATTTGCCATACATAGCTGCTCCCACAACTCTCCACACCCACAGACACCACCATTGCAGCCATCATTGCCATTATCACAACCACAACATTCACCACCACAACAATGACAGACAGCATAAACATTATTAGTCAATGTGCTGAGTATGATCTCCTAAGATTTTTGTAACCCAGGAAATATTGCCTAAAGTGGTTTCTCAAACTTTAACATGAATATGAATCTGATGTGTTTGTGTTAAGGCCTGAGATTCTTCATTTTCCACCAGTCGCAGTATGATGTTGATGCTGCTGATGCAGAAGCCACATTTCAAGCATCAACGATCTAGGATACAGTCCCGAGCCCCAGAGCTTTCTGTTTCAGAGGGCATTTAGGGCTGACCAAAAGCTTCAAAACATTGTAATCATGAGTAGGGGCAGAATTGGGTAAGAAAGGACCTGAAAACTTGAAATGACATTCAGACTTTTAAGAAAGTGAAGAGATTTCACTTATTGCAAAACTCTATTGCCCAACATCTAGCATGAGATCATCAGGCCATGTGATGTGACCTATGCAGCTTCCAGAGATTAAGACTTGGACATTGGGGACATTTTTCTGCCAACCACGGTTTACCCTCTGATCTCCAAGATTCATAAGCAAAATATATTCACCCTATCCCAACATCCCCGAAGTCTCAACCCATTACACAATCACTATAACTACATAATGTTGTGATAAATACCTCTTTTATTTTAATTGACATTTAGTTTAAGATAGCAACTTTCCTCTCTAGCAAGCAAAATTCAGACTATTGACAGGGAAGATGAGCCAAGATGGGAAATGAGAACAATTTTTTCTTTTGGATTTTGAATTCAAGGTTTCCAAAGAATAATGGGCTAAAACCATCTCCAGTTTTCTCTACAATGTTGACATATTTTATTGGAGTTGCTTTCCTCTTAAGTTCAAGAATATATGGCACCTGGCAGGTCCAGAGGAACTTCACTCTTAACAAAGGAATCAATATGAGTTTTAAAAGAAACCTGTAGAGGGGGGCACCTGGGTGTCCCCGTAGGTTAAGCATCCAACTCTTGATCTCAGCTGAGGTCATGATCTCATAGTCCTGGGATTGAGCCCCATGCCGGGCTCTGCATTGACAGCACAGAGCCTGTTTGGGATTCTCTTTCTCTCTCCCTCTCTCTCTCTGCCCCTCCCCTGCTTGCGCGTGCGCTCTCTCTCTCTCTCTCTCTCTCTCTCTCTCTCTCTCAAAATAAATAAATAAACATTAGGGGAAAAAAAGAAACCTGTAGGAACCATATGAGTTAAAAATCCTGAAAGCACCAAATCATCCTCCTCAATAAACATTTGAAAATTCAAAGATAAACCACAGTTCATCCAATGTTTAATTGATTATAATTCCAGCTAATGTGTTCACTTGAGATCAAATTTTGTGACAAAACAGTTTATTTACTGTCCTGCTTCTATTTCCCTCCTCTTTCTTTTTAAAATCCTTCTTTGCCCTCTACTTCTACATTGCAGGATCTCTCTTTATCCTGTCTTTTCATAATTCTCCATGACTTGGTCCTCTTATTCATTTACTAGGTGGTTATATGAATTTTTGGCAATAGATAAGGTTACAAGTATATAAGGGTCTAAGCTAATGACTTTCCCAGACTAGTTACATAGAAAACATCGGCAAAAGTAAGAATGATGTTGAGAACAACTCTTCTTTCAAAAATGTTGGCAGATGGAAATTTTTTTCTGAACTTGCCTATAATTCTGAATACACTTCACTATACATATGCCATATAAGACCTCTCTACATTGTTCCTAGTCAAAGAACAAGATGTATAAAATCCCAAATGAGAAAGATTTATAGCAGCACTGTTAAGTGTCCAAACACATCCAAAACTTAGCACTATAAAGCAGCTTACACTTCGAGAGCATTTTGCTGTTTAGAGAGTGACAAGCACAACTGCCATCTGTTGCCAGTTCCCTCTGGACGTATCAGGTACGCGATCACCAGCTTTCCCTTTGGTGGGACTTTTTCCCCACTAGAGTCCCTCCTTGCTAGAGATTCCTGAACAAAGCTCCCTTGACTGCTTCGGTGGTTTTTCCCCCTTCGGTGGTTGCTGAAAGTGGACCACTAGTTTTTGGTGGTCAACCCCAGACTCTTTGTGTTGGGCTGGCTTTCTGCTCTCCACATAGTCTTCCTGGGAAGGATCCCTTTTAAAATGATCCCGAATCCATGAGAACACTCACATATCCTTATTCCATTACCAGTAGATACTCATTTCTCTCTTTGTCTTTTCTCTATGGCCTCAAGCCCAAACTCTGGGAGGAATATATCAAGCCCTCCACATGATTCCCTTGAAATTCTTCTCGCTTGCATTACAAAAACTGGACATATACAAAATTCTCTGGACATACACAAATTCTCTGGACAGTGGAATATGGGTGAAAATGTTTGCATTTTTTAGTCCTAGACCTTAAACTATCTTGTGCACTCCTTCAGATTCTCTCTTCCCTTTCATCACTGACTTGTTATAGGCGACAGAACTAAGAGATTAAGAAGCACTTGGAGAATCACCCAGGATAATCAGTCCATTATGAACATATACACTGGAGGCTATACCAGTAAAAAAAAATAATAATAAATTTTATGTTTGTAGAGCAGGTAATCTGCTCAAACAAATACAGACCTATATCCAGAAGTGGAATGATGCTGTGATAAAAACTTAAAATATATGGTTTGGGCTTGTTAATCAGACAGCAGGAAAATAAGGCAACTGATATTGAAGATAGGTATACAAGTGATTATTTATGTTATACAGTGACCGAAGAGTTGGTAACAAATGTTGCTTACCAAACCTACCGAATAAGAAAAAGTAGTCAGAAATGATATATATGATAAGGGGTTAATATCCAAAATACATAAAGAACTTCACCAACTCAACACCAAGAGAATAAAATATGCAATGAAAAAAATGGGCAGAGGATCTGAATAGACATTTTTCCCAAGAAGACATTCAGATGCCAAACTGGAATATGAGAAGATGTTTGATATCACTAATCAGAGGGAAATGCAAAGCAAAATCACCATGAGATATCATCTTACACCTGTCAGAATGGCTAAAATCAACAACACAAGAAATAACAAGTGCCAATAAAAATGTGGAGAAACTGAACTCTCATGCACTGTTGGTAGGAATGCAGATTGGTGCAGCCACTGTGTAAGCACTGAGTAATGTATAGAATTGTTGAATCATTTATACCTGAAACTAATATAATACTGTTTGTTAACTACACTTCAATTTTTTGAATTACTTTTAAATTTGTATACAGTAAAAATAAATGTGTGTGCACAGTACTATGAATTTTAATACATGCATAGATGCTTGTAACAACCATTAACAGTACACAGGACAATTCTAATATCCCAAGAATTCCCTCATGTTACCCCTCTGCAGTCATACCCTCTCCCTACCTTTATCACTTAGCAATCACTGGTCACTTCTCTGGCCCTTTAGTTTTGCCTTTTCCACAGTATCATGTAAATGTAATCATATACTACATAACCATTTGAGATCAACTTCTTCTGCTTAATAAACACATTTTGAGTCACTGCAAAATAAAAAAGTTGCTTCCCAAATATTTGAAGGCATACTATGTGCCTACTCAACATATAGATTCAGAGTAAAAGGATGAACAAAAAACAATTATAAGTATACACTGTTCGGTATTGGATTTGTACAGCAAATATTTCATGAAAAAGATAAGCCCTTGTGAAAGAAATGAGTTCTTTGAAAGGAGAAAGGAAATAAAGAAATTTAAATCCTTGCATGATTGAAAAATCTAATTCCAGACCTCAAACAATAAGAGGTGGAATTTTAAAAAGCTTTGACTGAGAAGGTCTCAATGAAACTATTTAGTGATTTGACTTAATGGTAAAACCAGATTAACAGTATGATCTTCCCACACATGATGTTACATAGCTTCAAGGTAGCTGCCATGTACTTGAGAGGGAGACAGGAAGGAAAGGCAATGAAAAATTAAGTAGACTGAAAACTATGTCTTTGAAAGAACTTTGAGTGCAGTTATTAGCATATGTGACTGACTACACAGAGATCAAAGCCCACTATGTTTTGGGGTGCCTGGGTGGCTCAGTCAGTTGGCGTCAGACTCCAGCTCAGGTCATGATTCAATGGTTCGTGGGTTCGAGCCCTGCATCAGGCTCTGTGCTGACAGCTCAGAGCCTGGAGCCTGCTTCATATTCTGGGTCTCCTTCTCTCCCTGCCCCTCCCCTGCTTGCACTCTGTCTCTTTCTGTCTCTCAAAAATAAATATATGCTAAAAAAAATTTTTTTTGAAAAGCCCACTATGTTTTTAAGGAAATTACATTGCCAATGAAACTACTTGTCTAAATTTAAAAAGCTGTTGATTATTTAAACTGCAAACAACTCTACCCCTTCAGGGTTTCTGTACCAGCAAGCAAGTGGCCAGACTGGTGCAATCCCAACCCCAAAGGAGAATGACAGGTGGGCAAGAACCAGCCCAAGGGTAGAGTTTGAGGCTGCAGAGAACAACGAACAACACCAGTCTTTCTGGAGAGTGGTAGCCTGAGCCAATGAAAAGAGTTTCTCAGCCCCAAATCAGAGGGCCCTTTGTGATAGCTGCCAAGTAGCATTTCAGTTTTGCCGAGACCACTGACTATTCTACATCTCTCAATTCTTCACCTTGCAAATTAGTGTGTTTACTAGAGTTGTTCCGTCCCAATTCCACCATCGTCCAGTGGAGACAGAATAATATACCCTGTACTTTTAGGTCTGAGGCCACATTGTAAGGGATCACACTCAGAGGTAAAGGAGGGGGCAACATGTCTCCCAAGAATGCTGCTCTTTATTGTGGATGCAGGAAATGGATGGGGATATGGGGTTGTCTTCTTGGGAAAGTGTGTTCCATGATGGGAAGAAAGTGAAACAGAAAGTCAGTGAACATATGGTCCTATTTTGACATGTTAAAGGCTGTATGTTCACCAATCTATTTCATTGTCCTTCTGAATAAATAGCCAAACATGTCCCGGACTTCACTATAGTTTAGATGGGGCCTCATGATTGAATTCTGGCCAATAAAGGGTGAAAGAGGTGTAACCCACTTCTAGGTTAGGCCCTTAAGAAGTCACTTATGATCCTCTATAATCCCTCTTCCTCTTTCAGAAAGGCCTTTGAGGTCATGTCCTAATTATGATGGAACCATGGGCATTGAATAGTCCTGGATGCCTGGCTATGTCCTAATTATAATGGAACCATGGGCACTGAATCGTCCTGGATGCCTGGCTTAGGAGAGAGCACTGATCACATACATCTTCATGGAATTCTGTGTGAGTGGAAAATAAACTTTGTTGTGTCAACACACTGAGATGTTTGGTTTGTCAACTCAGATTAATGGAATGGATTGAAATAAAACAGAGCACATCACTCCCCTCAACCATGATAGAAAAGGAGAAATGTAAGAAAATCCTCTTCAAAGAAATCCTTAAACCCCTTATATTTTCACTCCCCTGACCACAACTTGAAGAGAAAATAGCTTCCTGCCACGGAGAGGAGAAGGGAAATGTAAGACTGCCTGATGGAATGTTTTTCCGAAATGAGCTCTTTTTATTGAAGTATAATTGACATACAACATCTTATTAGTTTCAGGTGTAAATCATAATGATTTAATATTTTTACACATTATGAAATGATCCCCACAATAATTACCATTTATCATAATACAAAATTATAATATTATTAACTATATTCCCTATGCTGTACTTTACATGCCTGTGATTTATTTGTTTAATATCTGGAAGTTCGTACCTCTTACTTATTTCACCCACCCCCCACCCCCCCCCCCCCGGTAACCAAAAGGTTATTTCCTATATCTGAGTCTGTTTATTTTTGTTTCATGTGTTTGTTTATTTGTTCTAGTTTTTTAGATTCTACATATAAATGATACCACATGTAGTATTTGTCTTTCTCTGTCTGGCTTATTTCACTCAGCATTATGCTCCCAAATTCCATCCATCGTTTTGCAAATGGAAATATTTTCTTCTTTCTCATGGCTGAATAATATTCCATTGTATATATGTACTATATATTTTTTTTTTATCCATTCACCCATTGCCAGACACTTAGGTTGTTTGCATTCTTGGATATTTTAAAAAATGCTACAATGAACATGGGATATCTCTTCAAGATCCTATCTTCATTTCTTTGGATATATACCCAGAAGTGGAATTGCTGGGTGATATGCTAGTTCTATTGTTAGTTTTTTGGTACTGTTTTCCATAGTGGCTGCACCAATTTACATTCCCACCAACAGTGGACAACAGTTCCTTTTTCTCTACATCCTTGCCAACACTTCTTATCTCTTATCTTTTTATGATAATTATTCAAACAAGTGTGAGGCAATATCTCATTGTGGTTTTGATTTGCATTTCCTTGATGATTACTAACATGAAGCATCTTTTCATACCTTCTTAGCCATTTGTATGTCTTCTCTAAAAAAATGTCTGTCCAGTTCCTCTGTTCATTTCTTACTTAGACTGTTTTATGTGTGTGGGGAGGGGGGGAGGGGTTGCTTCGTTTTGCTTTTTTTTTTTTTTTTTTTTGCTACTCCATTGTATGAAGTCTTTAAATATTTTGGATATCAATAGATGATAGATACATGAATTGTAAATATTTTCTTCCATTCTGTAGTTTGCCTTCATTTTGTTGATGGTTTCCTTTGCTGTGCAGAAGCTTTTTAGTTTGATATACTCTCACTTTTTTATTTTTGCTTTTGTGGCCTTTGCTTTTGGAGTCATATCCAAAAACACATTGCCAAGACCAATGTCAAAAACCTTACTCCTATGTTTTCTTCTAAGAGTTTCCTGTTAAAATGTTTAATCCATTATTTATGTGTATGGTATAAGATAAGGGTCCAATTTTATTCTTTTGCATACAGCTGTTCAGTTTTTCCAACATCATTTATTGAAGAGACTGTCCTTTCCCAATTGTATATTCTTAGCTCTTCTGTTACAAATTAATTGACTGTGCATGCAGGGGTTTATTTCTGGGCTCTCTATTCTGTTCCTTTGATCCGTGTCTGTATTTATGTCAATACCATACTGTTTTGATTACTATAGCTTTGTAATATAGTTTGAAGTCAGAAAGTGTGATGCCTCCAACTTTGTTCTTCTTACTTATGGTTGCTTTGGCTATTCAATCTTTTGTAATTCCTTACAGATTTTAGGGTTGTTTTTTTCTAAGAAAAATGACATTGAAATTTTGATAGAGATTGCATTAAATCTGTAGACTGCATTGTATAGTATAGATATTTTAACAATAGTAATTCATCCATTCTATGAGCATGGAATATCTTTCTGTTTATTCATGTCTTCAGTTTCTTCATCAGTGTTTTCTAGTTTTCAGTGCACAGATCTTTCACCTTGGTTAAATTTACTCTAAGTATTTTATTCTTTTTGTTGCAATTGTATATCATATTGTTTTCTTAATTTATCTTTCTAACCATTCATTGTATATTGATTTTGCATCCTAGAACTTAACTGAATTTGTTTATTACTTTAACAGATTTTTGGTGCAGTCTTTAGGGTTTCCTACCTCTACTAGCATATCATCTACAAATAGAGACAATTATACTTCTTCCTTTCTGATTAGGATGCATTTTATTTCTTCTTCTTACCTGATTGCTGTAGCTATGACTTCCAGTACTATGTTGAATAAAGTGGTAAGAGTGGACATCCTTGTATTGTTCCTGATCTTAGAGAAGTTTTCAGCCTTTTACCTTTGAGCATGATGTTAGCTGTGAGATTTTTATATATGGCCTTTATCATGCTAAGGTATATTCCTTCTATATTCAGTTCGAACAGCTGTATTAGCCAAACAATAGCTTGGACCATCTCTAAATTAAAACTAATGTGATGATATTTTAATAAGAAAGTTCTTCAAAGTACCACATCATATTTAAATCAGATGGTTTTGGCTGAAGAAGAGAGAGGGAATGTATACTTTTGCTGCTTCTGATTTGTATTAACTATTTCTTCTGTCTTAAGAAATAATTTTAGAAAATATGTAAAGTATTTGAAAAAGCTTGAGGGACATCCAAGAGTACATTCAATAAAACAATACAGCAGTAAGACTATGAATGTCTTTGAGGCTTGCATATTTAATATTTTATGTTACCAACTAAAGACAATGTTTCCAATTTAAGAAAAAAATAATTTTGAACAAGGCTTTAAAAATAGTGATCCTGGGGCGCCTGGGTGGCGCAGTCGGTTAAGCGTCCAACTTCAGCCAGGTCATGATCTCGCCGTCCGTGAGTTCGAGCCCCGCGTCGGGCTCTGGGCTGATGGCTCGGAGCCTGGAGCCTGTTTCCGATTCTGTGTCTCCCTCTCTCTCTGCCCCTCCCCCGTTCATGCTCTGTCTCTCTCTGTCCCAAAAATAAATAAACGTTGAAAAAAAAAATTAAAAAAAAAAAATAGTGATCTAATACTACCCACATTTTTTTTTAAAGCCAAAACTTCCAGATGTTATCAAACATACAGTTTTTGATAGACTGCTAAAAATTACCTCAATGATTCAATAAGCATTCCACTGTATAGATAACATACTTTAATGTTTTAAGAAAAACTATCTCCTCGAAGGAAGGCTCATGAATCAATGAGAAGCAGCAATGTCACACAAAAGAATGAGAAACTTTGCATCTCTAATTTCATGTCAGTTTTTACCCAATTCAGCCCTGATTTGTGGTACAATTAAACTGCACATTTTATAAGAGATTGTCAAACCCTAAGAAAATCTGTCATATAAACATTAGTACAGTTCAAAGATAATAAAGCAATAAGATGGTGGAAACGTACAATAACAATAACAGAGGAGATGAACTGCAGATAAGAGATGTCAACACATCTTCAGAAGATGGAAAACATACACATCACTAACTTAGCATAGTAGAAAAATTTGCACCCTACATGGCTGTAGAGGGGTTGCTGATTCAGGTTGCAGAAACCAGGAAGTTCCTGCAGAACTCAGGAATTAATGGCACCAGTCACCACTGTGTGGTTGCAAAAGGTGGGACTGATAAGAAGGACTGGTTGAGAGTCTAATTAAGGAGACGTTGCTCCCTGCCATCTCCTTCCCATTTTAAGCAGCATGGCTGACTGTGCTTCATTTATCTTTGTGAATGCAGTAGGCAAAACTCTAAGAACAACCTCAATGACCCTTGCTCTTGGGGTATGGGGAGTATAAACAGAACTGTGTGCATGGAACCCATGAATATGAAATCAATTGCATGACAATTATATGACAAAAAAAAAAAAAAACCAAAAAGATTCTTCAGATTTGGTCCAAACAAATCCCATGAGGCTTTTAAAAGCCTCTCTGGTTGGTAGCAAAAAAGGAAGCCAGAGAATTCAGGAAAAGGAGTTCTTTTAATGTTTTATTTATTTATTTTGGGAGAGAGAGAGAGGAGGGGCAGAGAGAGAGGAAGAGAGATAATCCCAAACAGACTCTGTGCTGTCACCACAGAGCCCAATGCAGGGCTTTAGTCCCATAAACCATAAGATCACGACCTGAACTTAATTAAGAGTTGGACGCTTAACCGATTGAGTCACCCAGGTACCCCCAGGAAAAGGATTTGACATGCAATTGCTGCTATTGAAATGGTGGGACCAGGGGCCTCAATCCTACAATTACATTGAACTGAATTCTGCCCAGAATAGACTTGGAAGCAGACTCTTCCCCAGTCTCCAGATAAAAGCCCAGCCTAACCAACACAATAATTTTGGCACTGTAAGACCCTAACCAGAGACCCCAGCCAAATTCATACTACTGACCACAGACCTATGAGCTAATAATTTACACAAATTATTAAACCATTGTTTTAAACCATTAAGTTTATGTTAATTTGTTCTGCAGCAGTAGAAAAATAATATACCTATACTTCTGTATTACTTGGTATACAAAATAATATAAACATGCTTTATTTAATTTATAATATATTAAGTATATTTATAGTATAGAGCATATAATATATCTAGATAGAAAACTATAATATATAAAGGGATAAGAACTTCATTGTCTGATGTTTAATTATGGATACGTTAATATGTAAGTCTCTAAGACATATTTGGAGACTACCAAGGATTAGCATATATTTAAGGACAACCTCTAACATGGAAGACAGAAACAGAATCAAATAAACTGAATAAAAAGGGCTTACAAAAACAGAGCAAAGGGAAACTCCAAAATAATGAAGATTAATATTAATACATAGGAGAAGGTATTGCAGGCAGGAAATAACAGAAGAACACAATCAAAACTTGAGAAGGAGGGGTTATGTATGTAGGGAGGTGATGAATAAAATAGGGCACAGATTTTTAGGACCGAGAAGTACTCTGTATGATATAGTGATGGCTATATGTCGTAAAACATTTGTCTAAACCATAAGTTGCACAGTAGCAAGAGCTAACCCTAATGCAAATGATGGGCTTTGGGTGATAATCATCATTATCATAATCAAGTTCATCAAGTATAACAAATGCCCCATTCTAGTAGGGGATGTTGCTAATGGGGGACACTATTGCATGTGTGGGAATTTATGGGACATCTCTGTACCTGCCTCCCCCCAGTTTTTCCTATGAAACTAAAACAGCCCTAAAAAACTGTCTTCATTTACCTGGGTGGCTCAGTCCGTTAAGCGTCTAACTCTTGATTTGAGCTCAGGTCATGATCTCCCAGTTCATGGGTTCAAGGTCCACACTGTGGAGCCTGCTTGGGATTCTCTTTTTCCCTCTCTCTCTCTGCCCCTCCCTACTCACTCTCTCTCTCTCCTTCTCTCTCTTTCTGTCAAATTAAATAGACTTAAAAATTAAAAAAAAGTCTTTGTTTAAAAAAAGTATAAAAAAAAGAAAATGATGACAGCTGAAACAAAAAATCTCAATAGAAGTTTGGAAAGAAAATCGAGATAAATTCTAGAACAAGAAAACAAGAAAGAAAAAAACAAAACAAAAAGAATATTAGTGCATCAGTAGACAAAACTGAGCACGTATCCACCAGAAAGGACAACTACAGGTATTATAAGCAAACAAATTTCCAGAACTAAATACACAGATTTTAGATTAAGATGTTCCACTAGGAACCCAGCATGATGAACTGAAAAATAATTCATACTATAATGCATCATCTCTGGCCTAAACCTCAAAACTACTGACCCTGATTTCACTCCCCTGCTTTTACAAGAGCATTTTCAATGCTCCTAACTCAAGTTCCTGCCACTAACATTGTCAAAGATGTTATCCTTTATCAGGACACAACTGCTCCTTTAAACAAAAGATCAATCTTTCTTTAATGGCCTTGACTATTCCTTACACTTGTTCTACTGATTTAGTAGCCTTGACCCATTCTCCGTTTGTTTAACATTTTTGTTGTTTGCAATTCAAAACTCTTTAATCCCCAGTAAACCTTTAAGAGATCTTTATTACGCAAATCAACTTCTCTGTACCTAAGGTCTCAACAGGTTCTCTTTTTCCTCAAGTTCCTAAACAATGAACTCCATACAGCTATTGTTAGGTAGATTACTGTGCTTTTCAAAGAAAAAATTCGACGCCCCTACCCCCATGACAGACTATGAGATATGGTACTGTGGCCTAGCACATTTCTCCAAAGAATGTTGGACATTTATATGTACCCACAGCAGCCAGAGTTTCATCCAGAGTACATCAGATGAGGCACTTCTAATCCCCTTGACCCCTTGGGGGAAGGCACCTGCTATGCCAAAGCCTGGTCGGCTGAGTCTATGGCTGGGCTATGCAAGAAATAGTTCCAACAGACCTCGTGGCCTCTTGTACTCACAAGACAAGGAATGATTCATGAGCCAAATTTTAGATTGTGCATGTTCCTTTTTGCCTTTCACATTCTTAAAAACAATGTACCTTCTGCAGAGAACAGTACACACTGCCACTTAAATCCTGTTCCTCTTACAACACAGTGGAAGTCTGGTGGATGTGGCTTTTCAGATCCCTGTGCACACAACTTACAAATGACAAAGGGATAGAAAAAAGAAAAAAAAAAACTGAATAAAAGGAGCACCTTTTCAACCAAGTGATTCTGAGATAAAGATTACGATACTCCTGGAATTTTAATGAATTGGTTTCATCACTGACCCCTGGAAAATGTCAAATTCCACATTTATATGGAAATAGAGGACACACATGCTTGTTAGCCACAGTCTATCACACTGAGACTGCTGTGTTACTGAGCATGGTGCTCTCTTTCTCTCTTTCTTTCCCGTCTCTTCTTCCCTCTCTCTTCTTCCCTCTCTATCTATCTATTGTCTGTCTGTCTGTCTGTCTACCCATCCACACATACACTTCCTCCCTCCCCTCTCCTGGTATTGTCATATCCCATTATTTCATCTGAAGCCTGACAGCTAACATCAGAATTGAAAAATATGACCAAGACAGGCTTTAGATGTGGTCCCATGCTAATTTAACACAAATATGGACCAACCAAAGACCCATGATGAGATGCAAATTTGGACACAAGCTTTACCATTTCATTGTTAAGGGTACCCAACAAGAGTAAGTCAATGAGTCCTTCAAGCAATCATCAGACAGTGTCCTGGGGTAAGTTAAACTATCCACTGCCTATCTTCAAATAGCCCTTGGAGTTTTACTATATGGCAACACCAATATTAATACAAGAGGAAACTGTCCGGGTGGCTGGCTGCTGGGTGCAGGTCAGCTGGCAGCAGATTGTCACACTCATCTCCCTCTCCCTGTTGAGAGATCTCCTACCTCTTATTCCCTCTCCAAGTCTCTTTTTTATATCTTGCTTTTTTTTTTTTCATTCTTTAAAGCCTTCTTAATGAAGATTTTACAAGTGTAATAAGGATATTATGAGGAGGCAGGATGCTTAAAGTGAAAGTGTCTCAAGCTTATATCCAAGTGGCTGGACATGCGTAGTTTAGCCCGATGAAAACGAGTAAGAGGTGTAGTAGGAACAGCTATGTGGGAAAGCAGCGTCATCACCAGCATTTCGCCTTCAGGGAACACAGGGACCCGGGCTGCTGGGGCAGTCCTCAGCACGGTGGCATCACAGTGGCAGAGCAAGTTGTAACCAGAGCTTGTTCGCTTAAACCATGTGTCTTAACCCAGGCAGCATTTTCTTCCGGTTGAGGAAGAAACGACACCAAAGAGGAAGGCAATACCTCCTTGGCAGCCTGGGGACACTGTAGGGACCCTTGAGATAAAATAGTGACATAAGCCTTGGTGACTCAGAAGCCTCCAAGTGAGATGTGAGCAAAACCATAAAGCAGTTCACCCAGGTCCATTAAGCTGAAGACCATTAAGATTATCATTATGGTTGAAGAACAAAAATATAGTATCCCCAGGGGTGCCTGGGTGGCTCAGTCGGTTATGCGTCCGACTTTGGCTCAGGTCATGATCTCGCGGTTCGTGAGTTTGAGCCCTACGTCAGGATCTGTGCGTTCAGCTCAGAGCCTGGAGCCTGCTTCAGATTCTGTGTCTCCCTCTCTCTCTCTGCCCCTCCCCAGCTTGCACTCTGTCTCTCCCTCTCTCAAAAATAAATAAGAACATTAAAAAAATTTAAACATATAGTATCCCCAGCCTAGCCCCACAAGCCACCACAACTCCCAGGGACATTAGCTGTGGCTTGCGAAGTGACAATTCAAATTACTTAAAAGGAATGGGGTCTCCACTGGTTACCAAAAACATCACTGAAGAGGTATCTGACAATGAATAGACTTAGAATTTAAAACAACAATGATGAAAAACCTACAGGCACAAAAAAGGCAATAGCCCCCAGCCGTGTTCTTGAATGATAATCTCAGAACACTAGAGTGGAAAGGCTTTTCAAATTTATCTAAGTCATGTATTTTGTGTCTGAGAAAATTGTGGCATAAAGGACAGAAGTGACTTGCCCAAGAATGTAAGGCCACACCAAGCCTAGAATCTAAGTCCTCTCATTTGTAAGCCAAGTATTTTCATAGTAGCATGCTGACTCTTCTGATTGGAAATAAACCCAGTCTTGACCTCATGCCTACCTACAGACAACCTAGGGGATCCCAGGACCAGGGAAGGCCTTTCATCCCCGACAGAAAGACTCTTCCTCCTTCATATGCCTAACCTCTCCAGGATACTGGGATTCAAGATGATTAAGGGTCACATGGGGACCCCTGGTGGTAGGAAAAACCCACCAAACAAATAATGTGAAGACCACATGTGTAACCCCTCGCACTACTCATTCCTAATCGTGTATAAGGCACAAAGTCTTCTGTTTAATAATGTCTTAATAAGTGACTATGAAAAAGCCCCCTTTGGATCTCCTAATAAAACTTCAAGATGTTTTTAAACTGTGTTAAGTTAACTATACTTACCACTGTAATTCACCTGAGATTTTCAATAGGTACTGGAGCATCAGACAGTCTGTTTTCCCAGGGACTATACAGGTGCATATATGCCCAATGCTGCCTTCTGTGCAAATATACCAATCTCTCCCAGTCCTGCTCCCCTTACTGTGACAATCTAGCATCCACAATATTTATGTAAGTGCTTGACTATGCCATAATATCTCTATGGGGGGTACCAGGAGCCCCAAAGCCTAGTCGTGGCCTCACATACCATCCCCATGCTCCTTGGACATCGTTCCATAGTTTATCCCACTAAATAACTCCTGTAGTTAAATCAAACAATTAGGAGTCGTTTTTCTGTTGTTATCATTGGCTCTTTTTTGTCTTTTTACTTGCCCACATCTCTTCTGTTTTGCAGATTTCCGTGTCTTACATTCATGACCCTTTTCTTTCCCATAGGCTACTTCCAAACAAATGGGGTAATTATTGGTCTCCTGATGAATCTCTGTATACCCAAAAGAAGCCAGGTGATTCTAGTTTGGGAGAAACATAAAAATGAAACAAACAAAAAGACCCCCGGATTCTGGACTAAAAGAGGAAGGAATTAATTTGGAATGAAAATATTTTGAGGTATGAAAGGCAATTCAGATCATAAGAAACTTAAAGCAGATTTCTCAGGAAGCCAAGAAAACATGGACAGTGACTCAGTCTTAGAGATTTACACACAAATAACCAGACTGAGAACTCTCACAGAAATTATGCAGACTAATATATATTTCAAATGGAAAAAGCCAACATTCATCTCTGTTCCTGTACCTCTTAGCTATGCAGGTTTCTGACCTGTTTAAACATAGTTTATCCTAATCCAGCCTTACAGGGTCTGAAAGTGGTGACATTATGAACTATTAGAAAATGGGCTTAGGAAGATGAGGTGTAAGACACATTGCTCATCACCACCTACAAAAATAAAGGTAAAATCTCTAGAGAATGGAAGAGAAATTACCTGCCAAATAGTGCCGAGATAATCACATAAATGAAGGCAAAATGTGTCATCCTTTGCCATTTTAGACATCGACCAAAGCTCAAAGCCAAGGCTGAAGACACAGTAAAGTGGGCAGCCCATTCCAATGAACTTTTAAGATGAGTTTCATAATATATCCAAAAAAGGGACTATTTTCAATAATGTCACTGGTTTCTAAGGTAACTGCCACCAAGTTTGTTTGTTATTTTTTTTTTTTTTTTTAAATCTCTCTGGAGTGTGAAATGCATAGTTTTTGATGCTGGTATCTTTACTGCTAAGATAGTGCTGTACCCTGCCTGCCATTAACTGCCTATTTTGAGCCCTACTGCATGAATGGGCATTATGCAACAAAGGGGTAGAAAGAGAACATGGAAATTTTTACTATTTCTCTTAGAAGCTTGGCATAGTAAATGGACCATTTCACTAAAAGCGTGGTCATTAGAAACATGAGAGGAGAGGTATATAATACCACAAAATAGTTCAAGGTCAGGTAGAAATACCTGATTTTTTCTAATAATTTATAAAATCATAAATTGGATATAAAGAGACACAAAACAAAAAGCATGAATTTTCAGATCTTAAAACCCAAGAAGAAAAAAATATTTCTCTGGAAACTAAGCCAGACCTGAAAATAAACACTCAGCCAAAATCTAGGACACTGGAATCCTAACATTTCTAAACAAATGCATTGGATGAGACTAATAGACATATTTTAAATACTATTTTGTTTCAAGATTAAAAAATTGAAATAATTTTCACTTTCGCATGTTTTCCACTAACTCTTACCCATAGGCACACAAATATTAAATAACTGTATGAGCTATTTTTACTATGCTTTTCCATCCATATTTATTATTATACATCATTCCACATTTCCTGCATTGCTTTCGTGAATATTGTTTTAGTGGCAGCACAAAATTCAATCATACTAATATATCATAATTTATACCATCATTCTAGAAATGAGGTATCTTTTGAGTTGTGAATGGTTATTCAAATCTTGGAAAGAGAAAAAACTTGGGTTTCTTTCAGAGGTTTTTCAGCATGGACATAGGGTTAGGGGAAGGGAACAGGTTTACTTAAGAGACTAGGACAAAATTCCATAGATAGTCAATTCTACAAGGTCTTAGTGAGGTCCCAGAACTGCCAAGACTTTGTCTTCTGTCATTCCACAGCTTAACTTTTCTCAAGGGTGCTAATGTGTCTCCAATCAAGTGTCAGTTTCATTGCATGTAACCTATCATTAATATTAATATATGAAATTTTGAGAAGTCCTTTTTTTAAAAAAATTAAATAGGACCAAATTTAAGATTATCCTATGATGACACCATGAAAACTACATTCTGGTGTGCATCTTGAATGGGAAAGAAAGGTGTGTGTACATTCAGAAAAGTGTTGCATATGTGAATGTCATTTCACACATTTCACACATAACACACATAACATATAACACAACAACAAAAAATACTTGTAGGAAATGGACAGCACTACCCTAGATTCTTGACATAGTGTTAAACTGACTGAGGCCCCATGGGATTAGTAGTTTCCAGGAATCAGGGTGTCTTTTCTAAGCCTCACTCTAGAAATTCACTAGGAAATGCCCTTGGCTGACACTATAAAAAGCTGAATGCATAGAGTACCTCCAAATATTCTCCAGAATATTCACTATTTTCAGTAAGTTTAGGAGAAAGAAATGGGGGAGGAGAGTTGGAGACACCATTTAAATGAGGGTTTTTTCTAACGTTGGCCAGATACATCTCTCTTTCTTATGGCTGTTTGTAGAAAAAAGCATAAGCATAAGAAAACATTAAGATATGAAAGTGGTTCTCAAACTTGGCAAAAAACTGGAATCATTTAGAGTTGTTTTTTTAAAAAAAAATACCAATGCCTATATCCCAATAACAGAGATTATAATTTAACTGGTCTGGGGTCAGACCTGGTTCTTCAGATATTTAGAAGTTCCACAGTGATGCTGATGTATAGCCAAGTTTGAAAACTACTGAGATACTGGACCCAGTAAGTTAGCAGCAGCATTAACAGGACCAGGTCAACAACCTTTAATGATTAAGTGCTTTCTTGCCTTAAGTTCTGTGATCAAATTAATGATTCCAATTCGTGGTAAGTAAAGCTCCTGGAAAACTGCGATGTACAATATTCAGCAGAACCTTTTGGCGAAGTATCCATTAGGGAGGACTGTTGTTATAAAAGGTTCAGTCCTTAAATTGGTTACTTGAGATACCAAAAAAAAGGTAGTTTTTAACTTGATTGTTTCTCCAAATGTTTCCTTTTGGTCTTGGAGGGGAGGAGAAAATTATTTTCCTACATCTTCCTAGGTTCTCTGCAAGGGCCCTGTAAATTAGACTCACGAAAGACAGCCGAACACAAGAAAAACAAGCAGAAGTTTATTCACATGCGTGTCACACATACACACAGAGCAATCAGTGATGAGGAACTCAAAGGGGTGGTTAGAACTTGGGATTCTACAATATCTTCACAAGAGAAAAATAACTTTTTCAGAGAAGTGACGAGACAAAGGAAAAGGATTTGGGGCTTCTACATGGCAAATTGCGGGAAGACAAATATCCGGGAAAACTAATGGTCGATAAGGGCTAGTTCTGGCAAGATTTGTTATATAAATTCCCTGGTGCTGTATCTGGGCTGTTTCTGTGCTGTATCTAGACCTGTCTCTGGTGATTAACATCCATCCTTCTCAGTAGAGAGGACAAGGAACACATTTACAAATGTATGTCCTACTTTTAGGCACATAAAAGGAGAGAGCTTTTCTTTTATAAAAAAATTTTTTTCTAATGTTTATTTATTTTTGAGAGAGAGAGAAAGAGAAAGAGGAGAAGAGGAGGGATAGAGAGAGAGGGAGACACAGAATCTGAAGCAGACTTCAGGCTCCGAGCTGTCAGCACAGAGACCAATGTGGGGCTTGAACTCACAAGACGTGAGATCATGACCTGAGCTGAAGTTGGACACTTAACCAACTGAGCCACTCAGGCACCTCCAGAGAGCTTTCCTTATATCTGCTTCTTCTCAAATGCCTTTGGCTCAAAACAGTCCTAATGCCAAAGTGGCATGTTCAGGGGTGACATATTCTGCCACCCTTAAACTTTTTATCTCTCATTGCTGCCAAATAGTACAAAATCTAATGCCACATTTTAATTTTTGCTCTGAATTCCAACAGAATCCAGAAGTGAACTAAATAAGACCCTAGATTTAAAGATCATAATTAGGTGTCTGTTAAAAAATAATATGAGTTAATTGCAGCATTATTCATAATAGCAAAGATATGGAAGCAACCCTGTCCATCAATAGATGAATCAATAAAGAAGATGTGGTATCTTCTTTATCTATCTATATATATATATAGTATTGCATATATTATATATGCAATATATATAATATTGAAACATTATTCACTATATATATATATATACACCACATCTCCATCAATATATATATATATAATATTGTATATATTGTGTATGCTATATATATGATATTGCAGCATTATTCACAATAGCCAAGATATATGTTTATGTGTATACACACACACACACACACACACACACACACACACACACACACACACATCTTCTCTATTGATTCATCTATTGATGGAGATAAATATAGATACAGATATATAGATACAAATATAGATACAGATATAGATATAGATATAGATAGATATACACACACATACATATATACATACACAATGGCATATCACCCCAAAAAAGAATGAGATCTTGCCATGGATGGACCTAGAGGACATTATGCTAAGTGAAATAAGTCAGAGAAAGACAAATACCATATGATTTCACATAGATGCGGAATATACAAAACAATACAAATAAACAGATTAACAGGAAGACTCTTAAATACAGAGAACAAACTAGTGGCTGCCAGAGGGAAGGTGGGCAGAGGATGGGCGAAATGGATAAAGGGGACTCAGAGTACACTCATCATAAGAACACCGAGTAACGTACAGAAATACTGAATCATTATACTGTACACCTGAAACTAATGTAACACCTTATGTTAATTACACTTCAATTAAGAATTGAGAAAATAATAATAATAATATAATAATAACATCCAAATCTTGAAAATAAAGCAAAAGAAAGACTGCATGTCCTCTCAATGTCCTACCGGAGCATGATCTCACAGATCCACCCATAGATTCTTTAATTATATCAGGGGATGCAAAAGTGTTTGACTTGCCATTTATTATTTATCAGAGCTGAGATTCTATGAAGTTACATATTAAGTTATAGATTTTTGTCTGGTAGAAATACAAATTATCTCTTTCCAGTCACAAAGGTAATCTCAAGGGTTTTTTTTTTTTCTTCTATTTTCCCTTTTATTGCCCTGTTGGACATTAACCAGTCTGAGTTCTAACATAGTAAGTTTATCTCAGTATAACTTTCCTGAGGGACTTACTAACTGCTTTTTTTTCTGATTATCTTTGGCACGACACTTATCATAATACAGGCTTCCTCAAGAATGAATGACATGAATCTTCGCCACGTGTTTAGTCTACATTTGTAAGAAAGTCAGTATTTAATTTTTCTTTTCGAAAATTAGACTTTGATTCTTGGTAGCATTTTTTTTGACTTCTCTTCTCTCTCTAGAACTTCCCCAATTCAGTGTAAATATCAGCATTGTACAAGCCATAGTTGTACAGGAAGCTAAAATACAACAGACAACAGAAGGTTGAAGCTGTGATTAAAAATTTAAAAAGGTTGGGGCGCCTGGGTGGCTCAGTCGGTTAAGCGTCCGACTTCAGCCCGGGTCACAATCTCACGGTCCGTGAGTTCGAGCCCCGCGTCAGGCTCTGGGCTGATGGCTCAGAGCCTGGAGCCTGCTTCCAATGCTGTGTCTCCCTCGCTCTCTGCCCCTCCCCCGTTCATGCTCTGTCTCTCTCTGTCTCAAAAATAAATAAAACGTTAAAAAAAATTTTTTTTAATAAAAATAAAAAAAATAAAAAAAGGAATACATAACTACGTCTCTAACTACTCTAACATGGACTTCCACACTCAAAGGTACAGAAATGATACTTTTTTTTCTGAACTTAATCACAAACCTTGATTCCCTCCCACTAGTTTAAAACACTTAATCTCCCCACTTCAAGTTAACTAAGTAGCTTTCACTTGAAAACAATCTTTTGAGGAATTATTCAGTCTGTTTAGGATTTAAACTCTTAGGCAAGTCAAAATTCAATCACCTTAACAAGTCCTCCTCTTGTCTCTGGCATTTTTTCTTTCCCCTCCTTACTTGGATGGTGCAGGATGAAGGGAATAACCTATCATACCATGGATGCAAGGAAGGTTTTTCTTGTCCACATCTGTCCTCTGAGATCTCAATGGATTTGGCTCAGTTCTCTGCTGGTATAAATGGTCCCACAAAAGAATCTGACAGCATCTCAAGGAATTTTCTATAAGAGGTTTCGGGTCCACTCTTTGTCCTCATCCCAGAACTCTTGTTACTTCTCAGTCTGCACAGTGTTTACATTTACCCTACTGAGATACCCAAGAATATCTGGATCTCCTCCCCTCTAAGTGTAGGCTGTAGGAAAACAGTAATGTTAATTCAGATCTTTTCTCCTCCTGAACTCCCCGAATTTACACTGAAATCCAATTCCTCCAAGAACTGCAGATAGAAGGGGTGTAGGGACATTCTGACCTTGGATTGCTTTGGTGTTTCTCCAACCCCAAGGTTTTGACCACAAGGACAGACTTCAACATTCTTGCTCACCTGTGTCTCTATCCAGTTCCTTTCCTGGCCCAAAATGGACTTCCAGATCCTCCTTTTATAACAGAAAACTATTCTGTTACATCTTCATTTGTCTTCGGTTAACTCTTATGAAATCTCAGCTCTGAACCCTCAGCTTCAACTCCTTGGAACCCAAGTACGTTTTATTTTCACTAATAGCCCGAATCTTATAAGATATACACATGAAGATCTTGGCTTCCAATGATTTTATTTCAAATATATTCCGAGCGCATGTTTTAAAAAATGAAAACTTTGGGGTGGGCGGGGGGAAGGAGCATCATCTTTGCTCTTGACTGAGTTTAGTCTTCCTCTCACCTCAATGGATTATAATCTTTAGAAAGGCAAGAATTACTGAGAATTTTTATTAATCTAGATATTTGAAGATATATCCTGTATTACCTGTGTCATTCTCTAATATAGATGAGGTTTACCTCTCATTCTGAGCTTTTATAGAAGTAAAAAATACTCATATGTGTGTATAAGAAGCATAAATACTAGTAGAAATTACAAAGACTAACTCGTACACCCTCTCTTCTTTGCACTGCCTCTTTCCTTCTTTCTGATATTTGTCTTGTCATCTTTTCCCATTCAGTTTCCTGTGTCCATTTTGTTCTCTTCTTCCCCAACATTAGAGTTGGTCCTCAGCAACTCTAGGGCATCAGCCTAATGAAAACCCTTATTATAGGAGAACTCAAAGCTAAGAAACTTACTGCATCTGGAAAAAAAAAGTCTTTACTTATACAGTTCAATAAAAACTATAAAAATTATTATTGAAAATGATTACAGCTTACTAAATAAAAATGTCACAAAGATATCAAGTACATTAAATTAGTAATAAGTCAGTCCATTTTCCTTGCTTGCTTATGAAAAAGTATTTCAGAATCTCCACTTTTCACAGTGTCAAGCTTGTGTGACAATAGGTAAAAAAATTTGTATTCATCAGAATTCCAGTGAACAAAGCAATTTATATGTAACTAGGAAATACTTACATAGAAGGGGGCATCCCAGAGCTACTTGAACTGGGATGCACATGGTAATAAGAAAGGGAGAGACAGAAAAAGCCCCTCAGCTTCCAGCAACCTGCTATAATATGTCTCATCTCCTTAGGCATCTAAAATTAATACTGTCTTCTAAGGCACAGACCATTTTCCTTGGCTGTCTTTGTCATCCTCACGCCTTCTGTTGTACAAGTTTCTGCCTTTATCTTCTGTGAATGTGCCACAATCACAATAATCTTTCTATCCCCCACCTGTCCAATCCACAGCTCTCACTTTGACCATTTATCCTTAACACCCGTACCTCAAATTCATACATACTGGGGCCAAAAGTGTCTAGATTGCTGCAAAGAAAATGAATAAATCCAGTTGCTAGAATGTCTTATATTTCTTACAAGACACCAAGCAAGGATTATTCTATTACTGTGCTGAAAAGAAGTTTATATATAAACTGTAAATACCCAAAAGAAAATATTCAGTTTATAATAAAAATATATATATACATATGCATGGACATATACATGTATGTGTGTGTGTGTGTGTGTGTGTGTGTGTGTGTGTGTGTATACATAATACAGAGTCAGTGCTTTAGGGCACTGCTCTGATTCATGGCCTCACAAATCATAGCAGCTGGCCATATTTCCCTGGAAATTTGGAAGCTGGCTTTGATTAGGGCCCAGTAAAAAGGAAGGTAGATCAAAAAACAAATGTTGGACACTACAATATAGAGCCATTCACTTGATGGATTCTTCCCATAAATGATACCTTTACTAGGCATGATGGGGTAGGATTAATGGGGTCCCCAAAGGTCGGCACTTCTGGCAGGCATGCACTTGTAAGGCCCTCCCATGTTGAGCTGGGACTGGAACTGTATAACCAACAGCATATGGGAGAAGTGATTCCACATAACTTTTGAGGTCAGATCCCTGTAGTTTCTGCCTTGGCCTCTTGGAACATGTTCTTGGGGAGCTGTGAGGCATTGTTTAAGAAATCACACTACCCCTGGGGTGCCTGGCTGGCTCAGTTGGTTGGGCGTCTGACTTCGGCTCAGGTCATGATCTCACGGTCCCGTGAGTTCAAGCCCCACGTCGGGCTCTGTCCTGACAGCTCAGAGCCTGGAGCCTGCTTCGGATTCTGTGTCTCCCTCTCTCTCTGACCCTCCCCCATTCATGCTCTGTCTCTCTGTGTCTCAAAAATAAATAAACGTTAAAAAAAATTTTTTTTAAAAAAGAAATCACACTACCCCAAGACTGCCATGTTAAAGACACCATTTAGATTTGGGCAGTTTGTTACATAGTAATATGGAAACCAATTTGACAATAAATTCCATATTAAAATAAATAAATAAATTAATTAATTAATTAAAAAAAGAACTAGATCAATGGATAATAAAATTGTTAGAAATTTCCCAAGTAGACTGCATCTCTAAATGCATTTCATTGTAAGATCTACGTTGGTCTCTCCAGTTGGCATCAGTGTACAGCTTTGATTTTTTTTAAGTTTGTTTATTTATTTTGAGAAAGAGAAAGCACAAGCAGGGGAGGAACAGAGAGAGAGGAGGAGAGAGAACCCCAAGCAGGCTCCGCACTGTCAGTGCAGAGACCAACACGGAGCTCAAACTCATGACCTGAGTTGAAATCAAGAGTCAGGCACTTAACCCACCGAGCCACCCAGGCACCCCAGTGCACAGCTTTTATAATTACTCAGTTAATCACTGTTCTATCCATTTACTCTCATGCCTTTCTTTTTATAAATTACCTATATAGTTTTCACAATGGTGGATTAGCTTTAGAGCTATAAGCAAATGGATCTGTCAATGAAAGTCGTGTTTATATTGATTTGTGAATTAAGGAGAGTACACACGGCAGACTTAATACTTGGAAAGTGATGTGGGATAGTTTATGTGTTTGAGAAATCTTGGCAGGCTTCAGACATACAAGCAGTTAAATAAATCTGGAAAGATGGAAGGTGAGCAAGACAGGACACTAGGTTCCTAACCTCGCTTATTAGGGAAGTGAGCTGGACTTTAACCTAAAAGCATTAAAGAACCATTAAGAGAAGTTAACCCCCAAGTTGTAACATTAGTTTGCATAGTGGAAAACTAACTGGAAATTTTAGGCCAAAATAGTGGATTAACCACATGCTACAAAATCCCCACTCCAACTTCAAACACTACAAATTCCAGCAAAAGCAAAAAAAAAAAAAAAAAAAATTAGTAAACATTGCCAATGGTTTCCTGGAAAACAAGAAGCACAGTTCTAGTAAAGGATACTCAGGTTGCTTCTAATTCTTCACTACCCCAAGTAATGCTATGATAACCATCTTTATATCCCCTTTTGGACCTAGACCACATCTTTTTATCTCATTCAATCAAGGAAATTCTAATTGTAAGCCCCATTTTTTTTTTTTTTTTTTTTTTTTTTAGCTCTCAGGGAATACAACCAAAATCATTCTTCACTCACTTAATCCTCCCCTCCTCTAAACAACCTGGTTCTTATAGCAGCCCTCTTGATCATTATTGGTCATCAGTCCTCCATAGTCTCTGGTACTATGGCCGCATCCATCTACAGCACCGTTCCTTCCAAGTCTGTTATCACAGGTCAGATTCTCCAGGAGGCTGAGACATCAACAGATGCTGAAGCAGAGATAGAAATTTAAAAGACTTATTGGGAAGAAATATCTGTACAAGGAAAACAGTAGAAGGAATCATTAGACAGTGATGCAGACCTCACAAATCTGCCAGTATAATCAGGAGATTCAGAGCAAAGATTGTCCATATGAAGAGTTCCTTATACAACAGTATACTTAGACCCTTGTAAGATGCTTTGCTCAAGTCGTTGGCTTGGGGCTGCCCAAACAAGAACTTGGCTCAAAAGCTGAGACAGAGCCTGAAGGAGCTACGACCTGCGTCTCACATATATTCTCCCCCAACTCCACTGCTTAACAGAGATCAGGGTCACTTAACAGTGACAGGATGTTGACTTCTCTTCTTGCATGCTGGACCATGGATATAAGAAGCCCAAAGTACCTGGGCAGCAGTCATGGCTCACATTTTAGTGAAAAATTTGTTACATCTCCTAGTGAGGGTGCAGGAGAGTGCATATCTCCTTCTGACCTTGCAGAGCTCAGAATTGCAGAATGGAAGCACAAAGCTCCTGATGGGACACTGGGAACATGGGTAACTGGGGTCCATCCTACTTCTGCCCTTTGGTTCCGAGATCCATGTATTCTATTAGGGAAACAGCACATATAAAAGTCTCTGACTTGATGCTTATACCACATCCTGGAGGATGACTCCACTCCCTTGTAGAATATCAGTGCTAACCAGGCACTTCACCTGCATATTCGGCTGGTCATACCACAGTTCTATCAGGCTGGCAGCTTCTGGGTGGCGTGATGGCAATACCCAGTACAACCAATGGGTCCCCCATCTCCCTCTGTGTGAAGTTATTATCCCAGTTGGATGCTGTGAGACTCCATGCCTATAGATCAGGCATTCTGTGAAATGCAGTAAAGTGGCATTGGCTGAGAGTCTGTGGGAAGGTAAGGGAAATCCATGCTCAGATTACATGTCTGTTCTGGTGAGAACAAACCACCAGCCCTTCCAGGATGAGAAGGGCTCAACGCAGTCAATGTGCCATCAAGTGGTCAGTTGTTCTTTTTGAGAAGTAGCACCATACCTGGGGCTCAGTGTTCGTCTCTGCTGCTGGCAGAGTCATCATTCAGAGGCAGCAGATGCTACAACAACCTCAGGGGGTTGAAGTCCATACTGTGGCCCATGTATAGCTTCCAACTTTGCCACATGGCCACTTTGTGAATGTGCCTTTCTTGCCAGAATTGGGGTGATCAATGACAAAGTCTGGCCAATATCAACTGGATGAGTCACTTTCCTATGTGATTTTTAGTACCTCTTCCATAGTGGATGATTTCTGATGGGCATCAATGTGTGATACAAAAGTCTTCACCCTTTGTGCCCACTTGTATTTATCTATCTACTTCCCTCAACTCCTAGACCAACTTGTCTCTTCTCTTCTAACCATTCTCCTTCCAGGCCCTGTCCAGCCATACTGCTCAACGGTCACTTGAGGAATACATATATTCTGGTTTTATATTTATATGTATATAGATTACAGTTCCTTCAACACAAAGTACATGACAAAAAAAAAAAAAAAAAAAAAAAAAAAAAAACAATCGCACAAAGCTCCAGATGCCATCTTTCATGCTGAAGCTGCATAAAACTGTGTAAGTGGGGTCTCGGCTGCCTACTTGACAGGGCAATGTGCCAGTTTTTCACCAACAGACCTACACTCCTTTCCCATTCCTGAGAAATTTTCCCTCCTGGCCTCCTTACCTCTCAAAGATGTGTCCCTCTCTCCCATCCCACCCCCACTGGTAGTATTATGGGTTGAAGTGTATCCATTAAAAGATATGTTAAACTTCTTACTACTAGTACTTAGGACTATAGCCTTATTTGGAATTAAGGTTTTTGAAGGTGTAATCAAGATGAGGTCATTAAGGTGGGCCCTAATCCAATGTCACTGGAGTCCTTATTAAAAAGAGGATAATGTCTTGTGAAGACACAGATACACCGGGAGAAGTCCCTGTGAGGACAGAGGCAGAGATTAAAGTGATGTGCCTGCAAAGCCAAGGGACGTCAAGAACTGACAGCTGTCACCAGAAGCTGGGAAGAGGCAAAGATCTATTCTCTGATACAGGTAGCAGCAGAAGCATGGTCCCGCTGACACCTTGATTTTGGACGTCTAGCCTCCAGAAGTGTGAGATAATACATTTCTGTTGTCATAAGCCACCCAGTTTGTTGTACTTTGTTATGGTAGCCCCAGGAAATGAATACAAGTATGTACAGAAGATTCCCAGATCCCTTCATTCTAGGCTGCTTCCAATGTTCCAATGTTTCTGCCTGGCCCAAATCACTACAGCAAGACATTGCAAGGTCTGACTGCCATTTTTCAATTGCTTAGCAAATAGAAGAAGGGAAAATATGGAAAAATCAAAGGCAGATTGATATTTTCACAAATTTTCCTACCCCCATGGAACTAAAAGGGACAAATGTCTAGTGGAGACATTGAAGTTAGGTACAAAAATCAAAAGAGATCTCACGCCTAGAATATGAGGCAAAAGAAAGTGTGTGTGTGTGTGTGTGTGTGTGTGTGTGTGTGTGTGTGTATGTGTGTGTGTATATATATATATCTATATATATATGGCAATAATTTTATAATTGTGCCAAAGAATTTTATTTACATATTCTGCTACCTTTTGTGGCAGAATAAACCTTAATAAAAATTTCAACATAGAATAGGCATCAGAATATGATGAATTCAACTGGGTAATCAACTGTAAACAAGATTATTAACAGTAAATGTTGCATACAAATTTACCCGTAAAGGTTATTTAGGTTAGCTTTTACTAGAAAAACTTGAAAATCATTCATTTTTCTGAGTTACTTCTATTGTGCAGTCATCTCTAAACTTTTTTTTTGACTTTTTATATTAAGTACCTGATCAGTGAAATATTGGGCACACACACCCTAATTTTTATATTTCTTTATATATTACATATATAACAAAATTTTATTGTCCTTATTTTTCATAAAAACAAATGCCAATAGCAGTTCTGATGTTTTCTCTCTCATATGCCAATAGGCTATGTAGTGCCGGAATCCAAACACCCACCTAGAGACCATTGATCTAGAGTCAGAATTGGCAAACTCTGGGCCCATGGCCCATACCTGGCCTCCAATCTGTTTTTATAAATGAAGTATTATTGGAACTCAGCTATACTCAACCCTTCAGGTATTGTCTCTGGCTGCTTTTGTACCAAAATTGCAGAGCTGAGTCATTGTAACAGGACCGTATACCCAACAAGCCCTAAAATATCTACTTTCTGGTGTACTGACACCATATCCATAGAAATCAAAGCTCTAATTCAAAAGCATGAAGTTGACCATAAACTTTTGAAATCGAGAGAAACAAATGTTAAGTATGATAATCAACACCCAAGAATCTAAATGTGATTTCACTAATAACCTAAAAAGTTGACCCCCATGTAAGGCAAACCTATATATTCCCATTTCATGAATGATTTGTGTGTTTGTTGTGATAACAGGTGAACAAGGAGGCAACATAATATAGTGGAGAGAATACAGGAGTCAATGTCAAATATCTGGGTTTACACTCTGGCCCCATCGCTGACACCTGGAAGTTCTTTGGTACTCATTTAACTTCTTAGAGACTCAGTTACCTCACCTGTTAAAATAAAGATAATATTCTACTCTATGCAATTGTTGTGACCACTATAAGAAAATACAAGATAATAAATCTGAAAGTAATTTGTGAAACTATAAAAGCTCGAGAGTAAAATATAGTTATTATTAAATCATTTTGATACTTGATTGAAATAGTTAGACCTTTTGACATCATACATAAAATGAGAAATTACTATTCTTCATCACAACACCATCTGCCCCTTCCTACTAATAGTAAAGCAATAAGTATGTGCAAAACACTTTCAGAAACTTTAGGAGATAAATATGCAATTTATGTCATTCCAGATCCATTTCCTCTCCAGGATGCTAATATCCTAAGTTTTAAGACTTTCAAGGGATACATTGAAAACCCTCTGACACAAACTGCAAGTAAAAGGGATGACGTGTTGTCATGGTAACATGGGTGGAACTGTGTTCCCCAAAAAGATGCTTCCACATCCTAATCCCTGGAGCCTACGTAGGTGACCTCACTTGGAAAGGAGTTTTTGCAGATATTGTTACATTAAGGATCCTGAGATGCGACCATGCAGGATTTGGGGCGGCCCTAAATCCAAATGGCAGACGTCCTTCTAAGAGAAAAGCAGAGGGAGGTTCCCGCACTGAGTGGAAGGGCCTTACAAAAGCCTCAGGGAGAGGGCAGTTCTGCTGCCACAAAAGGAGCCACGGGGTCGTCAGACACTGGAAAGAACCGTCCCGAGATCCGTCGGAGGGGATGTGGCCAATGCTTGATTTCAGACTTCTCGCCCCCAGAAGGGCGAGAGAATGCATTTCTATTGTCTCGAGTCGCCTAATTTGTGGTGCTTTGCTCCTGCAGCCCTAAGAGACTAAGACACATGGAATGGTTTCATTTTTGCTTCCTTGTGAATCTCAGACTGAACTATAAACAGCTTCAGCACAAAGCGTAAGAGGAGCGCTCGTCCACACGGGCAGGGAACAGTATCTGTGCCACGAGCAAGCTTTTCCTATCGCAGGAGGCCCTGCTTCAGTTAGGGGCAAGCGAGAGAGACTGCAGGAGAGGTACGTCATCAGGACGAGGGGCTACTTAGAGAAAAAGCCTGCTTAAAGGAAGAAACACTAAAATTAAGGCTTTTAGAGAATTTTAAGACAAGAAAAAAAAATCATAAAAATGATGAAGAAAAGACAGGAGGTGGATTCACTTTCATGGCACTGAGATTTGTTCTATTATTAGACCATTCTAATAGCCTAGGTTCTAAAGATGGATAAGCCTGTTTTTAGAAGTTTGAAAGGATTCTTTTTAAGAAATGCACAATTCTGAATATAAAAGAGAATGCTTGGCACAAGAACAGACACTCAGATTAATGGAATAGAATAGAGAACCCAGAAATGGACCCACAAATGTATGGGCAACTAATCTTTCACAAAGCAGGAAATAATATCCGATGGAATAAAGACAGTCTCTTCAGCAAGTGGTGCTGGGAAAACTGGACAGCGACATGCAGAAGAATGAACCTGGACCACTTTCTTACACCATACACAAAAATAAACTCAAAGAGGATGGAAGACCTCAATGTAAGACAGGAAGCCATCAAAATCCTCAAGGAGAAAGCAGGCAAAAACCTCTTTGACCTTGGCCGCAGCAACTTCTCACTCAACACGTCTCCAGAGGCAAGGGAAACAAAAGCAAAAATGAACTACTGGGACCTCATCAAAATAAAAAGCTTCTGCACAGCGAAGGAAACAATCAGCAAAACTAAAAGGCAACCGACAGGATGGGAGAAGATATTTGCAAATGGCATATCGGATAAAGGGTTAGTATCCAAAATCTATAAAGAACTTATCAAACTCAACACCCAAAAAAACAAATAATCCAGTGAAGAAATGGGCAAAAGACATGAATAGACACTTCTCCAAAGAAGACATCCAGATGGCCAACCGACACATGAAAAAATGCTCAGCATCGTTCATCATCAGGGAAATACAAATCAAAACCACAATGAGATACCACCTGACACCTGTCAGAATGACTAACATTAACAACTCAGGCAACAACAGATGTTGATGAGGATGTGAAGTAAGAGGATCTCATTTGCATTGTTGGTGGGAATGCAAGCTGGTGCATCCACTCTGGAAAACAGTATGTTGGTTCCTCAAAAAACTAAAAATAGAACTACCCTACGACCCAGCAATTGCACTACTAGGCATTTATCCACGGGATACAGGTGTGCTGTTTCGAAGGGACACATGCACCCCCATGTTTATAGCAGCACTATCCACAATAGCCAAAGTCTGGAAAGAGCCTAAATGTCCACCGATGGATGAATGGAAAAGAAGATGTGGTATAAATATACAATGGAGTATTACTCGGCAATCAAAAAGAATGAAATCTTGCCATTTGCAAGTATGTGGATGGAACTGGAGGGGATTATGCTAAGTGAAATTAGTCAGTCAGAGAAAGACAAAAATCATATGACTTCACTCTTATGAGGACTTTAAGAGACAAAAAAGATGACATAAGGGAAGGGAAACAAAAATAATATAAAAACAGGGAGGGGGACAAAACAAAAGAGACTCATAAATGTGGAGAACAAACTGAGGGTTGCCGGAGGGGTTGTGGGAGGGGGGATGGGCTAAATGGGTAAGGGGCATTAAGGAATCTACTGAAATCATTGCTTCACTATATACTAACTAATTTGGATGTAAATTTTAAAAAATAAAAAATAGAGTTAAAAAAAATAAAAGAGGATGCTTTGGGCATAAGTGCACAATGAGTTGTTTTTTGGTTTTTTTTTTTTTTTTCCATTCAGTCCAGTTAAACATAAGCAGGATTTGGGGTGGGGAAAATTAGTGGTTAAAATCAAAATAAAAGTTTAGCATGACGGTTTCAAGGCATATTTCAAAAAGCAAAATTGTATTTGAAACCAGTAATGGAGACAAAAAGTAAAACATAACTGTATGGGGACAGTTATGTCAGAAGGCAAGAAGCAATATTCAAAGGAAATAAATACAACATGGTCAATGGAAACAAAGAAAATTCTTATTCCTCTTATTTTCCCGAGGTCAGCAGAGCCTGGCATATTTGCCCTCAAAATATTGCAGGTCTCAAGGACCTTCTTCTCATATGCTGGTTTTTGCAAGAGCAAAGGCAGAGGGTGGCCCCCAGGCAGACACCACAGGGACATACACACCCTGCACCTGAACAGAAAAGGTCACACGGGGTTGGTTTTAACAAAGCTTTCCAGGGACTTAACCAGTCACTTCTTTTCTCAGTGCAGAGAGACACTAGTTAAAGAAACATAGTAAAGATCCTCTACAAAAAAAGGAAACACAAAATGGATTCATTGAGTTAAATCTCTATCCCTTTTATCAATCACAACTAAAGAGACCAAGAGAGGGTGAGGTAGGGGTGGGGGCATGGGGCGAAGGGAAGAAAAGATCTATAACTGAGGGTCTAGTCATGTACTTTATCTTGTTATTCATAAATGAAAGAGAGAGAAATGTCACACGGGTAGAAATATAATTTCTTGAGGGGCCACGTGAAATATTAAAAGATTTTCCCATTGCAAATAAGGCAATTAAAACTATTCAATTTGACAAAGCGCTGGACCCAGTTGAATTGCACCATAATTCATGAGGAAAAAAATAGTAGCAAGGGAAATAGAGGAGACTTGAGAACACTGTTTGATAGCTCAATAAGGAAAGAATAAAGGGAACAATCACATCTGAGTCACTAATAAGCATTCTTAGATTTAGCAAAAGAAAATCATTAAAAGAGGTAGTTTTCCCAACTTCAGTTATTATGCACAAGAAAAAAGATTCACTCAAATCTGTGTATTTGTGATTTACCTAAGAGAATTGGCCTGAATGTAGGAATTTAAAATTTGCTTTTATTCGTATTTCAGGAAAGCACTTAACAATTTTACGACCATGTCACCTACTAATAATAAAAGCTCATTAATGAACAAAGTACCCCAGATCATTCTGAATACCAGAACTAATGACACCACATTTTACAACCTGATAAAAAAAAATAGCCAGCACATATAAATAGTTTCACTTAATTTTTTTTTTTACAGAAACATCTGTTTCTCCCCTTTTGTTGTTGTTAAAGAAACACCTCATAACCATTAATACAACTAGTACATTTTTATGGAGTATGATTTAAAAAAAAATAATAATCCTACACCTAACTCTACACATAGATCATCCCTCCCTTGACCTTGCCCACTGTTCCTGATTGGTGCTGCAAGGATTCTGTGTCACCCCCTATGACACTGTAGGGACAAAACCCCAGCCTCATCCTAGCTAGGCTGCTGTGGTCACTGAATCCAGCCAGGCAGGTAGATTAAAAGAGCTCTAGATTTAAGGCCTCCCCCCATTTTCTCTACTCTTGCTTCTCTTCTTCTGTGTGGTTTTTCACCACCCAGCCCTCGGAGTCTCTCTGCTTGCTAACATGGAGACAATGAGCAGCATTTCAGAAGCATGAGTATGTGTGTGACAGCAGCATCCTCATGGGAATATTCAGGACACCTGAGTAAAAACACACGAAGCCGGGCCTGCGATGATCAGGCGTTCTGTCTAGTTAAAAGAGAGCCTATGAGTGGAAACTTAAAAGAATGGCATACGTGAGATTAAAGAAACATGGAGTCAGGTCTACCAAAAGAAACCATGTTTAATGCTCCCTCCCTGCTAATCAAAACTGTCTTGAAAACAGTGTCATGTGCAGTGAGCCACAAAGTGAGATACCCATGGGTGGGTGACTATTCCAAAAGGGAAAAAGCATGGATTAGGTAAAGACCTGTAAAGCACCCCCCACCCCCCAGCTCTGAGAGTCAATGGCTCTTTGGTGATGGGTACTAAGGAGAGCACTGGGTGTTGTACGTAAATGAAGAATCACCAAATTCTACTCCTGAAAACAATATTCCACTACATGTTAACTAACTAGATTTTAATTAAAAATTTAAAGAAAAAAAAGACAACAAAAAAAAGTCAAGGTCATCTTCAGACACTGTCTATGAGCAACTTTTACTATGTTACTCACTTCAAGTACTTTTGCCAATAACCTGAGTGGATAGTTGAAGCCCCTCAAAGAAAATTTAAAACTTCTCCTCACCTTTCACATTTTAGAAATCTCAGATAAAGGAGTACAGAACTGAATTTGTCCTCTAGAAAGGATTGCAAATATAATACATTAGCATCTATTTATTATCAAGGACTAGTCAAAGAATCTTCAGCCTTTGACAACATTTTGCTACATTGTTATTTTTGTAAGTATAAAATCCACCCCTAAATTGGCATCAACAGTAAACTAAATTGTTGTTTTTTGTTTTTTTTTTTAATTTGACTCAAGCAAGAACAAAGGTATATTAATCCCGGTAGATTAAATCATGTGGCAGTCACCAACAACCCCCAATCTCAGTGGCTTCAGTATTACAGGGATTTGATTCTCATACATGTGAGTTCTGCTATCATGGCGGATGGCTCTTGGCGGGGCAGGGGGGGGACCTCCATGCAGGGACTCAGAGATCCCAGACAAAGGTGGTGCCCCATACTCTCTTGCTTGTCTCTGTGGAGTGCCTGGCTTCTTCAGTTGCTGTGGCAGAAAAAAAGAACTGAAAGTTGTGCTCTTCTTCCATCCTTTGGCCCCAGAGGGAAAGACGTGAATTACTTCCAGCTGTCATTCTTTGGGCACGTCTAGACATATAGCCCCAACTCACTTCAAGATGGCTAGGAAATGGGGATGAGTAAATGGAATGCTGGTATTGTATCTCAGCCACACAAACTAAGGGAAGTGGGAGATTAAGGAAATTAACCTGAGGCTCAAGACGCAAACAGCCATCTATCCTAGGCAAGCTTATTGAGAGACTCCATTCACAGAGCTTGCCATAAAATCAGTAATAATAATTGCTCACATTTACTGAATGCTTGCAAAGTGCCATATATTGTTCTGTTTTGCCTGTATTAACTCATTTGCTCTTTACAACAATTATATGACAAAAGTAACACTACTATCCACATATTACCCATAAGGAATGGGAAACAGAGAAGCAAAGTAACTAGACCAAGATTACACAGCTAGCAAGAGGCAGAGCCAGACTCTGAACCCAAGCAATCTGGTCCCTCAGCCCATTCTCTCAATCATTCATGATGACGTGGAAGAGAAATGAACATCAATTACTTTGAATTTCATTAGGATTTATTTTTAATTTCTTCTTTATCTCATGTAGGAAGTGACACGTGGTAGAAAGAAGATGAACTTAGTGTCCAAACAATTTTAGTCCAGCCTCACCACATATAGATGGGATATCGAACAAAATACTTAACTTCCGTGAGTCCACTCCTCCAAATGTAAAATGGGACTTGTGTTGTAATGGGCTCCTTGTCCATAAAAGTGAAATAGTAAGTGTAGAAAACATTTTATAAACCCTAAAGTTCCACCAAGGCATACTTCAGATGGAAGCACTATACAAGAAGATAGAACTTGACCCCACTGGCCCCATCTTTAACTTTACCATTCAGTTATTTTGTTACTTACTTTTCTTTTTCTTAAGATTATTTTTATTTTGAGAGAGGTGGGGAGGGGTAGAGACAGAGCGAGAGAGAGGCAGTGAGAGAGAGAGACAGAGACAGAGAGAATCCCAAGCAAGCTCCATGCCATTAGCACTGAGCCCGACGCGGGGATTGAACTCATGAACCGTGAGATCGTGACCTGAGCCAAAATCAAGAGTCAGACACTTAACTGACTGAGCCCCCCAGGCACCCTGCTATCTTACTTTTCTAGCAAATCCTAAACCTGGATCAATCCAACCATTTGTTCTCTCCACTTCTGTACTGAAGTCCTTAGCTCTGCTAGAGAGAGAAACATATGGGGCCAAGCTGTTTGTTGCTTCTACACATTCAGTTCCCAACCCTGGCTGCGCATTCGTTCTTCTTAGATTTTCTTGGCCAGCCCCCTCTACTACTTTCCAAACCTCTTATTCCATAACTCCTGTCCCAGAGTCCCAGGAGATGGACCTACCTCCTATTTCATAAAGAAAATTTAAAAATAATCACTTAGGAATTCCCTCAAATTCTGACACCATGCCTTCAAATAAATTCATCCTTTCCTTTACTCCTCCTGTGACAGTGGAAGAAGTGTGCAGTCCCCACAAATCCTGTGTGAAAAAGGCAAATGTCTCCATCTATCCTCTGCTGCCCATTCCTTCTTAGATTCTCGTGGACCTACGCCCATCAGTCATCCACTCAGTTATGATTCTATACCACTGACCTTGCCATTAGCATTTAGTTGTTATCAGGTCTCTTCCCATGCCCCACACCCCCTCCAGTTACTACCCTAATCTCATCTCCTTTCTTAAAATTAAGCTTCTTGAAATATTTGTCTCCTCATTTGCCATTAGTTCCTCATTCTATCACCATTATGGTTTTCAGGGCATTCCATTCTATCTTCTCCCTTCTTCTTTGGCTTCTCCACTACTTATGAAAAACTAGCTTATGGTCCCCATTCCTCACACTTTCATGTCCCTCAGGATTCCATCTTTTCCTTTGACCTTTACCACCCTAACATTCCTCAGTTGATAAATTCAGACACACACACAGCTTCAGACACAAACTTTTGACCACTGGTTCTACACTAATCTTTCTCTTGGGTGAACCCATATAACGTACTGCCTACTGGATAGCTCCTCTCAGATATCCCACAAGAACTTCATACTCAACAGATACCACACATTCATGGAGCCTTCACTACATATAACAATATACATTATATACATATCATATAATATATACATATAATAATAATATACATATATAATATAGCCTTTTCTGTGCTATATTTTTGGACTAAGGATATAAATAAGGAATGTGCACCTCCAGTCTCCTTCACAAAATTTCTGTACAGTATGGGAAGGGCTATGATGGAGGCATGCTCCATGTGTACTATCAGACTATGGATGTTCCCCTCCAAAATAAAAATGGATACTATTTTGAACAGACATCTCACGTGACCAATACTTGTGGGCATGTCAAGTAGCACATCAACACTGTTACGTGTTCAGTCCACTGAAATTTGGAAGCAGTGTTTCAGTATTCTCCTTTAGAAGCAGCTTGATGACAAGAGACAGCATCTTAGTTAACAATGATCTGAAGGTTCAATTAGGAACATTTTGGCAAGCCCATGAGAATAAAACATTGGAAGAAAAAGCAAGAGCAAAAAAAGAATATTGATGATTTATGTTTTTCAATTACATCATTATTCTGATCTCCAAAGACCATTCTAGTCCTTTGGGAAATATACCTTGATCAAAACCAGAAATAATTCATCATCTAAGTTGTTGTATCTTTTTATATAGATTTATATATAAGACCGCACTTGAGCACAAGTTACAAATCTGTTCCTAAACTTTACTTGTATGTGTATATATGTGTGTATATGTGTGTGTATTATGTATAATATATTATTATAAAATGTATTATGTATATATTATAAGTTATTATATTATTATTCAAGGGAATATATATAATATTAAATATGTTATCAATCTGTAAGCAGATATTCTTCAATAGAAAATTATGGAAATTTTCAGTAAGAATT
The DNA here is from genome assembly GCF_014898765.1 of Herpailurus yagouaroundi. Taxonomy (NCBI): domain Eukaryota; kingdom Metazoa; phylum Chordata; class Mammalia; order Carnivora; family Felidae; genus Herpailurus; species Herpailurus yagouaroundi. The sequence goes on along the minus strand of NW_024412467.1, from coordinate 3,213,865 downwards.
ATTTGTTAGAAAATTATAAGTAGGTGCAAATACAGCCTGTTATTAAACTACACGTTTAACTATAATGTTTGAATGTTAAACTATAATCTTAAAAATTACAGAAGCTACTGAAATAGTTCAAATATCTGTATTTTTTTGTCTTTACCTGGATAGAATATTTACAACTGAAGACTTAGCCTCCCTTTAGACTGATACCTCTGCCAACATTGATTTAATCCGCCCTTTGCTAACAGCATTAATATTCTGGCATTCTCAATCTAGAGGAAAAAGAATGACTGAGTTGATTTAGAAAGATGCCACATCAGCAAGAAAAATGAGCGTCCCCAGTCCCCCTCCTGTCCTAATCTCTCTTTCTTCCTCTTCACATTTTTTTCAGATGCAGATAATGCTAGTGGCAAGAAGTTCCCTGGCCTGGGACTTCTCTGCGACCCTGTCCCAGGCTAGCTCATACCAAACCTGGAGGGAGACAAAGTATATCTTAGGTTCTCTACCACTGACCCTTAACAGTCCATCCTTAAGCCTTCCTTTAAGGCATACCCTCTGTCTTAGAGACTCTTCTTCCATTCTCTAATAAAACTTTCATTTTTATGGCTTTTGAGAATTCTCCTTAGCCATCCCTATGGAAAAATCCAACATACTAATATATAAAACTTAACAGTCGCTGAGCCAACCCCCTCCAAGACAGCAGTAGTAGTGACCGTTAATTATGGAGAGCCTAATATGTACTAGGTACACTGAGCAAGACAGTCTGCTCATAGAATCTCATTTAATGGCTTAAAGTAGTGTAGGTGGTACTGCAAGCAGGCACTATTAACTTTTTCTTTTCTTTTTTTAATGTTATTTATTTTTTGAGAGAGACAGAGACAGAGTGAAAGTGGGGTGGGGGGAGGGGCAGAGAGAGAAGGAGACACAGAATCCGAAGCAGACTCCAGGCTCTGAGCTGTTAGCACAGAGCCCAACGTGGGGCTCGAACTTATGAACGGTGAGATCATGACCTGAGCCGAAGCTGGATGCTCAACCAACTGAGCCACCGAGGTGCCCATTAACTCTTTTTCCAGCTGAAGCATATGGGCTTCAGAGAGATTAAGAAACTATTCAAGATCCAATGATAATGCCAGGATTCTAATCTAGGTAAATGTGACTCCAACATATGAGCTCTTTTCATTATATTTTAATAGTAGTGGAAACCATTTTAATGGTTTTACTAAATATTCTCAGATTTCCAATAACGGAATTCCAAAGACTGTTTAAACACATTTTTCTTGCCTTTTTATTTTGTTTTGTTTTATTGTGGTTTTTTATTATTGTTATTCTCTGTATTGTTGCTCTGGGGAAAAAAGTTTAATGGCAAGTACACTATCCGAGGTCAGGTCTACTACCTCTGGTCAGAGGTCAGCCCTTCCTGAATCCAAAGGACCAGCTATCAGAACAAAATGTGAAGGTGCAACCTTCCTTCTCTTCTCTGAATTGTGAAAGATAAATTATTTTCCCCAAAAAGAGCCTACAAAAGTTAAATGAACGCATTTATGAACAGGATATTTATATAAGCTAGGAGTTGTCAAAAGGAGGAACCACAAAACCGTGCACGGGCCTGCTCGCTTCACCCCTACAGGAACCATCTCACACTCATCTCTGTTCCCAGTAGTTAAAGCACGTGAATTGTCAGACAGAGCATGGTATGGGCTATGACCTCTAGTAACCAGACAGGGCTCTATCTTCTCCTGTAAGGGCTTTCATGTTTTATTTGTTTCAAGAAAGCATAATTCCAAGCAGAAATTTATTATGCAAACACTTTAGTATAGCTCTACAAAATCTCAGTGAAAAAATATTATACCCTATCCCAAGATCATAAAGAAGAAACCACAAAATAGAGTATTACTGGGCTATTTCCAGCAATATATTCCTTATTTTTAATTATTAGATGGAAGTAAAAAAAAAACACATGAAAATGCATGTTTGGGAAATTAGAGCTGTATCTGAATGCCGCCCTCTCAAGGACAATGTGACCTAGAAAGAGTGGTCTATGCAGGCTGGCCTCAGGAAGAGCACTAATCAGCCCGAGGTATGACAGCTAGTGCTGTCAAGAAGTCACCATGTGCTGGCACTGTGCCAACTTCCTTACATAATTTAGCTCATTCCATCTTCCCAAGTGCCCTGTGGAACAGGCAGTAATAGTCTCATTTGACAAATAAGGAAACCAAAGAGCAGAGAAGTCCAGCCTCTGGCCTAAGGACACAAGCATGCCACTGAAAAACTCAGATCCAACTATCCAACAATAGTCAACGAGCTCACTTTGATCAATCATTACCACTTCCAGGGAATTTTCTGTAGCATCACCTGAACAATATCCACTGTACAGAATTAATGAATGAATAAACAAATGAACAAACACACACACACACACACAGATTTAAATATAATACATAAAATACGTGGAATTTGTGTCTTATAATTATAATTATATATAGTTGATTGTATACATTATATAAACAATTACTGACTAAGTATATTGATACACAGTATATGAAATAAACAAAAGAATTATGTTTTTACATTTAGCTACCCATTACTGCCTCCAGGAAGCTCCTCTTTGTCTTAACTGTTAGATGTTAACCACCAGGTTGAGACCTAAACCCTTGTGCATTCAGAAGAACTGAAAGAGAATATAAAAGGGAATCGTTGCCTCACCATGTCAATTTTTGTTGTCTAATGCTGTATCCTTGCACTAGCAGAAGCTGTCACTGAAAACACCAGTGACAGGTAGGGAACATGGCATTATGAGGAGTTTGCTCAAAGAGCAAGTGAGACACGCTGGGAATTCTTCCCAATCTAAACTAGAATGGTGCGATTCAGAGGAGAAGCCCTCTAGGTATTTGACAAAGACAGAGCAGCACGGTTTGGGATAAACCTGGTGGGCTCAAAAACAAAACAGAACAAAACAAAAAGTAGATGGAGTTCAGGCTGAAGATTTTAGGAAGTAAAGGCAGAGAAGAGGGAGAGGGCATTCCACGCGATGGACCATGAGTGAAGGTGAAGGAAAGAGAGTACTCACAGGGCACTACGAGGAAACCTGCCTTACGAGATCAGAAGAGACTAGTACGGCATAGCGTAGAGAGGGTACAGGCAGGATCGCCACTACGGCGTTAGATTCTACAGAGGACATTATAATCAAGACTTAAACATGATATGGTAGCTTTCAGAAAGTCAACAAGATTTATTAGCACATGGTACTTAGAGATCTTTTACTTAAGTCTCACAACCGCCCTGTGGGGAAGGCATGAATACCAAGATTCTCTACACAAGAAATCAAACTTAGTACTGCAGACAGAAGAGCAGGCCCCAAAGATGTCTACTGCCTACTTACTTACTACTACTGTCTACTTACGTTTACTTTGCCAATGTAGTAATTATGGTTATAGACCTTAAGACAGAGAGAAGAGCCTGGATTATCCAGGTGGACCCAATCTTAGCATCTGAGTCCTTGAAAGCAGACAGCTTTCCCTAGTGAGAATCAGAAAAGCTGGGCAGAAGAGGAAGTCCAAGTGATGCCAAACATGAGAAGGTTTGGACTCCCCACAGCTGGCTTTGAGTACAGGGGCCTATGTGCAAGAACCAGCAAGAGGCCTCTAGGAGTTAAGGAAACCCCAAGCTGACAGCCAGCAAGGAAACAGGATCTCAATCCTACAACCACAAGCAACAGGATTCTGCCAATAACTTGAAGGGGTATAGAAGCTGATTCTTCCCAGAACTTGGCAGTAGGAGTCCAGCCAGCCAGCACTTTGACTTTGGCCTTCTCGAGCCTGGAGCAGAGGAAACCAGCTTCTATATACGGAATCATGAGATAACAAGACTGTGTTGTTTTAAACCACTAAGTGTAGTATTTGTTACAACAGCAGTAGGAACCTTACACAGTGCATTGGACAACTTGCCCAAGGTCAGATAGCTGGTAAGGGACCAAGCTATAACTCAAACTCAGGTACATCAACCTCCAAAACCCATGCCTTTAATGACTGTGCTGCTGTGTTTCTAGGTAAACAAAATCACAAAAGCTATATTTAAGACACAGAAGTCAACTTGCCACTGGGTGCGGAGCTGTCTGGAAAAGGAGAAGCTGAATGGGAAGGAGCTAGGCTGACCTATCCCATTCCCCATAGTATGAGCCTTTTCACCTCTCTCTTTGGGGTCTTTCCTCATTGAGCAGTGACACACACACACACACACACACACACACACACACACACACACACATATACACACATGCACAAAGTGAGCTTTTTCTACCGTTCAACTTCTTAAGGGAATTTTGAAAACGAGAAACTTAATTTTAGAGTGTCAGAGTCTACTTCAGTGTCAGGGAGGAATGATGATACTTGCTAATTTTCACTCCAAGAGCAGACAGACCCAGAAGAGTTGAGAGCTATTATCCTTAAAATAAAAATGAAGTTTAAAATCATTTTTTATCATACTGTATCACTTTTATCATCACTACTTCATTTATCATGAAGTAATAGCAGTGACTAAATCAAAACTCACAAATGACAGTAAAATGGGACTTTAAAAAATTTTTAAGCCCGGGAATGCTTTATAGTTAAGACACTATTTCAAATATGTTAATTCCAATTTATAATCCCCCTATGAAATAGGTATTATTATCCTAAGTTTGCTCTACGGAAAAAAAAAAGACTCAAAAAGGTTAAGTGACTTGACCAGCATCATGTGGTTAGCACATAATGGACGTGGGACTAAAATCACGGCACCCACCCCTAGACCCCGTGGCTATTTCTATGACATCAAGCTGTAGGAAAAGAAAGTATGATTGTTTGATGACTTCACAGGATTGTTTTGGAAATCGGATGAAACTTCAGGAGACACCAGGTTGCATAACGGTAAACCAGTCATCAAATATGCAATATGAGCCTGGCCTCACTCAATAAACACCAACAGGGTGAGATCCTATGGGCGCATCCTTTCATTTTTCAGTGTCACTCCTAAATCCAAGATCACAAAAACAGTGTTAGTTTTAGCAGCAATTCTCATTAAAAAATTCTTAAAACATATGTGTGATTTACTGGTGAAACATAACATGCGTAGTAAGAACGGTGCAGAAAGAAGCAGGAGGGGTCAGGGGACGTCTTCCTTCTGTAGCATCCTGCTTCCTCTCCAACCTCGCGCACAGCTGAACAGAGCCAGCACCTCCTGGGGGACCGGGGCTCGGAGTTGGGGACAGGCACACATGTCCAGCTAAGATTACCAGGAGCAGCTGCTCTGCCAACTGTGTTTATCCTTTCCTGGGGCTCATCGCTCGGGGTGGGAGATGGGGCGGACAGATGAAAAAACGCTGCCGCGGCACTTCTGAGATGTGCTGGATCGCACTAGATAAAATGCAGCTAAACCGTTGGAGTCAACTCTCCAGAGAAAATATAACTCTCAGCCCTGGAAAATGGAGAGCACTATAAAAAAGAAAACCCAGCAAGAGAAACTCCTGGCCAAATAAACAATGACGTTTGATACTTATGTTCTGTGGACTTTGGCTAACCTGGAATGGAATAGTTTCCTAGTCACTGCTGCTATCACGGCAACTGACACACAGGAAGGGAAGCACAGCAATGGAAATGTCTAGAAAACAGAATTGGGTAGGATGTATCACTAATGAGGCATATAGAGCAGGGTAACAGCCTGGAGGAAGACAGGGTGAGTCAAGAAGTTATTCCTAACTTGCCAGGCTGTGCTGGTCCAGTCAGCCTTTCTCCAACAGTTTTCTGCAGAAGCTGTCCCGGGACTTTTTGTCTCAGGCCACCTTTACACTCTTAAAGCTTACAGAAGATAATTTGGTTTGTGTGGGCTATATCAATTTCCAAGTAGCATTAGAAATAATAATATTTGAGGGGCACCTGGATGGCTCAGTTGGTTAAGCATCCGACTTTGGCTCAGGTCATGATCTCGTGGTTTGTAGGTTCGAGCCCCGTGTTGGGCTCTGTGCTAACAGCTCAGAGCCTGGAGCCTGCTTCGGATTCTGTGTCTCCTTCTCCCTCTCTGCTCCTCCCCCACTTGTGTGCGCTCTCTCTCTCTCTCTCTCTCTCTCTCTTAAAAATAAATAAATGTTGGGGCGCCTGGGTGGCGCAGTCGGTTAAGCTTCCGACTTCAGCCAGGTCACGATCTCGCGGTCCGGGAGTTCGAGCCCCGCATCAGGCTCTGGGCTGATGGCTCAGGGCCTGGAGCCTGTTTCCGATTCTGTGTCTCCCTCTCTCTCTGCCCCTCCCCCGTTCATTCTCTGTCTCTCTCTGTCCCAAAAATAAATAAAAAACGTTGAAAAAAAATTTTTAAATAAATAAATAAATAAATAAATGTTAAAATAATAATAAATAAATGTTAAAAAATTTTAAGAAATAATATTTGAATATATTTATTTCTTAAGTCATTTAAACATAACTAAACCCACTACTTATTAACAAAATGTATACTAATGAAAAAAAACTGTATTTTCCTAAGCAAACAAACAAAAAAACCAGCAAGAAGAGTGGTATTAGAGATTTTTGCAAATCTCTTTAATATCTCACATAATAGAAGACAGCAGGATCCTAATACCTGCTTCTACATCCAGTCGATTATAGTATCATATGTTATGCAGCTTCTGGAAGAGTCCACTGTATGCTCATGAGATGATTAGATTCACAAGTACAAATAATCCTCAGTATTATTATAATAATATTTTTTACTTCATGAACCCCGGAAAAAGGAGCTGTTGGAACCTCCAGATGTCCGTGGACTGTGCTTTGAGAACCAGTCTTCTACACTTGACCTTTATTCTGATTCTGGAATCAGAATTTTGTAAACTCACAAGTCCCCTCTGGTCTCACAAAATCATTTGTGCAATGTTAGAGTTCCAGAAAGTTACAGCTAGAAAGAGCCTGGTAAATCGAGTCCAGCTTTTTCGCTCATTAAATATTTTCCGTTACCTGCCGTGCGCTGTTCTAGCACTAGACATACAGAAATAAATAAAATTGAGAGTTACAGAACTCAAATATTAGAGACAGAGGGAATCAGAAAATAAATAAACAATGAGGAAAAAGGCTAATCTCATATGTAACAAGTGCTCTAACCATAACAAAAAGTCAAGGTAACTGAGTTACCCTTGGGGTTGGCGTTGCCTGGAGGGATATTATAACTTGCTCAAGGTTATGCATAGATAGTTAGTAAGAATCAAGAACAGAATGTAGTGCATTAAAAAAAAAGTTGATAATTCTTTGGGATACTGAGTGGTGCAGATGGCTTTTCTAATTAGTAGAAAATCATCACAAGTAATTTTTGTTGGTGTTTTACTCTAAATTATTTCACCTGAATTTTCTCATAGAAACTGTTCACCAGGTAATTGACCCACATTTCTTTTAAGTTGCCTCCAACATTTTATAAAAACAAAAGCCAAGATAGAAGTAAATATTTTAAATCTTGACTCTTATATTAGAAACACGCCAGGGAAGAAAGGTCTTATATAACACAGACCATTATTCCCATAAAATTAACCCCAGAAAACAGTTTGCTGTATACATAACTTGCCCCAAAGAGAATAAAATTTATCTTGGGCATCTCCCACAATTACTTCCTTTCCTAATCCCATTCCTGGCCCCTAACAACCCAACGTCACACCCTGAAGACTCTTTGTGTATGCATACTCTTTAATCTTTTATGATAACATAAGACTCATACAGAAAATTGCAGTTGGCTCAATAAATTTCCCCAAACCAAACCCTCTCATATAACTAGCACTTACACTGTGAAGCAGGATCCTATTACGAGCGCCCCAGAAACTCCCTTTGTACTTTCCTTCAGAAAATACCGCTCACCAGTGGTAAACAATATCTTGGCTTCTAACAGCATAGATTGCCTCTTTTGTACTTTGTTTAAACGGAATCATATAGCATAATGCTTTTGTGTCTGGCTTTTGGAGTTCAACATTTTGTTAGTGGCATTCGTTCATATTGTCGCATGATTGCAGATCATTTATTTTCATTGTTGTAAACACATATCTCATTGTGTGAATACGCAACAATTTATTCATCCAGATGGACATTTGGATAGCTTCCAGTTTGAGGATATTATGAATAGCATTGCCATGGACACACTAATTCATGTCTTTTAATGAACATATGTATATATTTAGTTTTACATGTATTTATATTTATTTATACATAGGCATACCTCAGAGATATTAAAGGTTCAATTCTACACCACAGCAATAAAGCAAATATTGCAATAAAGTGAGTCAAATGGATTTTTTGGTTTCCCAGGGCATATAAAATTTATGTTTACACTACACTGTAGTCTATTAACTGTGCAATAGCATTATGTCTAAAAAAACAATGTACATACTTTAATAAAAAATATTTTAGTGCTAAAAAATGTTAGCCATCATCTGAGCTTTCAACAAGTCATAATCACTGATCACAGGTCACCATAACAAATAAAATAATAATGAAAAAGTTTGAAGTATTGCAAGAATTACCAAAATGTGACAGAGACACAAAGTGAGCAAATGCTGTTGAAAAAATGGTGCTGACAGCCTTCCTCAACACAGCAACACCACAAACTTTCAATTTGTGGAAAAAAAAATGTAATATCTGCAAAGCACAATAAAGCAAGCACGATACAATGAGGTATGCCTGCATATTTTATATATATGTTTGTTATATTAATATATTGAAAGAACTTTTTGGTCACAGGTGGTACTTATGTTCATCCTTACTAAATACTTTCAGTTTCCAAAGTGGTTATTCCACTTCACACTTGCACCAGCAGAATAAGAGTCTTCTAGAAAATCTTTTTTCCTATTGAAATTGGAGGACTGTCTACTATTTTCTCAGGGCCATAGTCTCTACTATTGGATTTTATAAACAACTCGATGATTAGTTTCATATTTTTGATACCCACTGTGTTGACCATTCTAGAGGTACAGACATCCTAATGTGGATGTCAGGATTTGTCACATATCTTACCTAAAACAAATTTTTTAATGGAGCATCAAATATTTATCAACCAGCCAGTTCAAAAAGAGGGTCTTAAGGTTTTGGTTCCCAAATGCTATGGTCTGATCTGCTATCGCTCTGCAACGAATAAAAGCCAGGTTCAGATACTTGGCATTAGGAAAGAACCACTCCTCTAGAGCCATTCCCTGCAGGCTGAAGCCTGGTACCCTCCGTGGTTCTCCGACCTACAGCGCTAACATCGCCTAGCACATGCTCGTAGCACAGAAACTCAGCCTGCCGCCCCAGACCTACTGGACCAGAATCTTCATTTGGCAAGATCCTCAGGATAATTTGAGCAGTTCTGTAGAGCTGTACAACAAGGTGGAGCCTCAGATGCCAAATTTCACTGATATGAATTAGTAGAGCTTTGGGGGCAGTTCATAACCTAGGCACATACACCTCCAAAAAGTCACCCAGCGCATCTCTGGGATGTCTTTTCACCCCCTACTGGGTGATGGCCTTAGTGCCTAAAGAGACCAGAGCTTATTGGGAGGACACACACATAAACAAACTAGTACAATGTTGTTGCAGTCATTTACAAGACTTACAGCAAGTGTGATAGAAGGAGGAGGAGGAGGAGGAGGAGGGGGAGGAGGAGAAGGAGAATTAGTTCTGTTTGCAGTTATGGGAGAAGATTTCAGAAAGAGAAGTTGTGCCTGGTCTGGAGTGATAGGGGACAGCTTGCCAGTCAGGGAAGTGGCAATCCACATCAAGAAAGAAGAAAAGAGCAAGAAAGAGAAAGAGGGGGAAAAAAATCCAGAGAAGTTTCCTTTGCAGCATTTCTTTCTTTACCTTCTGGGCCTTTTCCCCCAACTCTGTGGCCCTCAGATTCCATGCAGTGTCAATATAAACTCTCTTTCCTCCTGCACGTCCCCTCTAGATATGCATTCCTACCAGTCTCTCTCCACCTGCCTGAGCACTGTTTCCTAACAGCAGCCACAATGAATGTGCACAGCAGAAACTCCAGAGGAAAACACTCAACACAGACAAGAATACAAATGGCATTTCTTGGGAGTTACACTCTGCAAATATCTGAACAGTCAACCCAAGTCTTACTGTTGATACTCAAAAGAATACCTATTATAGGAGTTACATGATGGGATACCTCTCAGGAAATACTCTCTTCCTTTGATTTCTGTGATGCTGTATAATCATGTGATTTCCTTCCAAAATTTCCAAATATGATTTTTCTAGCCCTCTGCCTTCTTACTCTGAATGACAGCTGTTATATTCTAGATTCCCAAAGCCTCAGTCCTCGGCACTTTCTTCTCTTCCAATTAAAACATAACATTGTTCTCACAGAATACCCAATGGTAATAGCTATACTGATTCCCAAATTCCCAAATCTCCTTGTTGGTTCTCTCTTGTGCTCTCACTCTTCTGTTCCATATCCATAAATGTCTACAGGACTTTTATTGGCCTCCAACACTTATGAATAATGCATCAAATGCGTACGTGCAAACCTACACACTCACTCCTCCACTACCAAAACACTCCGCCTAAACAATTCCCCTGCCTTTCAAAATCTTGGAGTTACCGCCAATCCATTTTTGTATTTCAGCTACATATACAGCCAACCTGTTGATTTTTTTAAATCTACGTTACAGTTTTCATCTTTCTTTGCAACCTCACCAACTGACAAACAAGATTGCATGCAATTCTAGGGGGCACTGACTATAAGGCCCTCCCTAACTTTCTTATTCAAGAAGGCACAGCAGAACACAGGAGAATGGGAAATAAGAGAACGATTTATGGTGGGGACAGGTTTGAATACTTTGTTTTTTTAACTAAATCGTTTACGAAATCCAGTATCTTAATGATGATTAGTCACAGTGACTCACAGCACACCTCACAAGCAATGTCACCTGTGTGACTTGAGACCCAGAAGTTGATGGCATGGAGGGCATGACTCCTTCACATTATCGGCATGTTCATTATACCTTATAAAGTTCTGGAAACAAATGATCAGTCTTACATGTTACCCACATCTCTGAGGCATCACATTCAGCATGAATTTGACATCCCTTTAATGAGTAGGGAGCAGAATCTTAAAACACAGAAATAAAGGAACAAAGGCAAAGTTCCAGGCTCTCTCCAGGGAGTATTTTACCAAAGGGGACTCATCATTGGGATGCTGGCTTCCAGAGGCCACTATGATCCCTGGCTTCCACCTCTCTCTCCAGAAAGCACATGACTCCAGTCTCTTCTCTGTCACCACATGGCCCTGTCCTCTGAATCTCATCCTTCTGGATCTCTCTCTCTCTCTCTCTCTTTTTTTTTTTTTTAGAAGGGAGCTGAATAATCCAGAATAATCTCTTCACCTCAAGGTCCTGAATTAAGTCATACCAGCAGTCTCTCTGCGTTGTAAAGTAACACATTCCCCAGGTTCCAGGGAGTAGGACACGGGAGCCATTATTCCATCTACTATAGGAGGTGAACACGAAAGGTCAAAGAAACCAAACTAGCAAAGCCAAGCACACAGGAAGACATAGGACCTACTTCCAAGCTGCTCCTTTTTAACACCTTAAAAAGTAAACTAATTTTGTTTTTATAAAGATAATGCTTTCAAGTGAAGAAAAACTCAAATAGCCATGATCCTGCAATTTAAATAAACCACTGTTATTCTGAAGGGCAATATGTCACTACTAAGTCGAATTAAGCATACACGTATGTTATAACCCACAATGATAGGGGAAATATCAGTGAGGATGCCCATTTCAGCATTACTTATGGGGCAGAGAGTTGGAGGTAGGCTGGGTATCCAATATTGGAGAAGCAGGTGGGGAAATGTGATGACAGAGACCATGAATATCATCCAGCATCAGGAGGAATAATCAGATGTACCTAGCACTGAAGATGGACCAAAAATAAAATGCGAGTACAAACTGGGTAAAAACACAAGGTAACAGCACAGTACTATGTACATAAATCATATATATACACATATATCCCTTACATATATTTTGCAAGAACACACACAAAAATTATATATATCATGGGTGTGTATCTCTAGGGAAGGCATTAAATTGGGAAATGATAATAAAAAGGAATAAACAAAACAATGTATAAAAGAGAAAAAAATACTCCACTGTTAACGTGTTGGTATATTTCTTTTTCCACCTGCATGCTGTTTGTGTGTGTGTGTGCGTATCACTTATATTAAGTAATGGGCGTCACTTACAGTTTTGTATCTGGCACTTTTGAATACTTAACATTAAATCATGAACAGCTTCTCATCTTTAATAGCATCATTATTATTTATTTCATCAGAAAAGATTCCTAGAAATAGAATTACTATGTTGAAGGGTCAAAATATTTTAAATGCTTTTAATGTATAATGTCAAATTGCTTTCCAGAAAGACTGAACCATTTAAAAATAACACCAGCACTACATGAAAATGTCTGTATCACAGTATTATGAGCATCATCACTACTAAATTTAAAGGTTAAAAGTAGAATCCCAACACTGTTGTATAGATGTTTTGTAACTAGCAAATCTGAGCGTGTTCATGTACAGTTGACTCTCATTATTCAGGGTCATTATTTTGTATAAAGCCTCTACGAATTAGCAAACACTAAACAATTTCTCCCAGGGCAAATAAAGGTTTAGGTCCCTGCAAGCCTCTGCTCACAGCTGATCAATACACAATCTTGTCTTGTGTAGATCTCTATTTAAAGACACGCTATTTAATATATGTCTTATCGATTCATTTACACTGAACTCATGGCCAACAGCACTATACCTCAGGCCTCTAGGAGGCCTACCTAACACACACCTTCTCTCTAGAAGGCACACCACAGCCTTCTTGCACTTAGGAACACTAGTTAGCACTTCAGCACTAAGCACGGGGGCCACTTAAAACAGCAAAATCGGGGCGCCTGGGTGGCGCAGTCGGTTAAGCGTCCGACTTCAGCCAGGTCACGATCTCGCGGTCCGTGAGTTCGAGCCCCGCGTCAGGCTCTGGGCTGATGGCTCGGAGCCTGGAGCCTGTTTCCGATTCTGTGTCTCCCTCTCTCTCTGCCCCTCCCCCGTTCATGCTCTGTCTCTCTCTGTCCCAAAAATAAAAAAAAATAAACGTTGAAAAAAAAAAAAACAGCAAAATCAACAAAATCACAAAAATGAAAAATATCAGGGCAGTATACAGACTTTAAAAGAGACACTTGTTTACAGCGTCAGAGTTGAAGTAAGAAAGGAGACCATCAGCTTGTTGGACATCAGCTGGGAACGTAAGCATCACGTGACTCCACGTTGCACCACTACCATGAAAGTGCCACGAGCACTGATTTGAGGAGTACAAACAAATCCAGCAAGTAGGTAAATCTGGACATATGGAATCTATGAATAATGAGGATTAACTGTACTTATGTATCATTTTAATTTCTTCTGTCTTAAAGTCTTCAAATTTTTGTCCTTTTTGTCTATTTAGTCATTAGTACATTTATTATCCACTTATATCAATTATTCATATATTTAGAATATTAGCCTTTTATTTCTTTGGTTTGGGACAAATACTTTATCAGTTTGTTGTCTATTGATTTTGTTCATTTTTTTATTTACATAAGTTTTGTAATTTCAGTATGGTAAAATCTATTCCTCCTTTTTCTTCATGATACTTTCATTGGTGCTATTCCTAGAAAGCTCTTCATATCCAGAGATTAGGTACATAGTCACATAAATATTCTTTATTCCTGTATAGATTCAATGTTGTGTTTAACCATCTGTTTACGGTCCATATTGGCATCTGGTATTAAGAGTGATTCTTATTTGGGGTGCCTGGGTGGCTCAGTCATTTGAGTGTCCGACTCTCGGTTTCTGCTCAGCTTATGATCTCACAGCTTATGAGTTTGAGCCCCATGTTGGGCTCTGCACTGGCAGCACAAAGCCTGCTTGGGATTCTCCCTCTCCCTTTCTCTGTCCTTCCCCCACTCATACTGCCTCTGCCCCTCTCAAAATAAATAAATATACTTTTAAAAAAGTGATTCTAGGGGCGCCTGGGTGGCGCAGTTGGTTAAGCGTCAGACTTCAGCCAGGTCACGATCTTGCGGTCCGTGAGTTCGAGCCCCGCGTCAGGCTCTGGGCTGATGGCTCGGAGACTGGAGCCTGTTTCTGATTCTGTGTCTCCCTCTCTCTCTGCCCCTCCCCCGTTCATGCTCTGTCTCTCTCTGTTCCAAAAATAAATAAATGTTGAAAAAAAAATTTTTTTTTTTAAAAAAGTGATTGTAATTGTTCTTCTAAACAATAAATATTCCTGGTGATATTTATTTAGGAATCCATCTCTTCCAACTTTACTGAGATATAATTTATGTATAACATTGTGTAAATTTAAGGCATACAATGGAATGATTTGATACACATGTATATTGTGAAATGCTTACCATAATAAGGTTAGTTAACATGTCCTTTACCTCACATAATTGCCATTTTTTGCTGTCATTATGGTGAAAACATTAAATCTCTACACTCACAGCAACTTTCAAGTATACAACACACTACTGTTAACTACAGTCACCATGCTATATGTTAGATCCCCAGAACCTATTCACCTTGTAACTGAAAGTTTGTACCTTTTTACCAACATCTCTCCATTTTCCCCACCCATCAGACAACCACTCTACTCTATAGGAGTTCACTATTTTTAGATGATCATACAGTATTTCTCTTTCTCTGGCTGATTTATTTCACTTAGCATAACGCCTTCAAGTTCCATCCATGTTGTTGCAAATGGCAGGACTCCTTTTTTATAGCTGATTTTTAGTTGTTGGTGTCGTATTCTAAAACTACTAAATGTGTTCATTAGGTCTTAAAGTTTTTGGTAGAGTCTTTAAGATTTTCTATATACAAGATTACGTCATCAACAAACAGAGACAATTTTACTTCTTCCTTTCTGACTTGCATCTTTAATTTCTTTTTCTTGCCTGACTGGTCTGGCCAGGACATCCAGTACTGGGTTGGACAGGACTCATACAGTGGGCACCTTCATCTCCCTCGCCATCTGAGAGGAAAAGCTTTCAGCTTTTCACTGTCGAGTACGATCTTATCTGTGGGTCATATGTATATTGTTCCTTTAACCATGGGCTTAACCATTAACTAATAGTCAACCAAGGGTAATAGTTCTTACCCTTGGAGAGAGGTCTATCAAAGTACACTTTCCTACCATCATACACTTCTACCCCAAGGCTACTGTTCCTCTGTGGCTCTTCCTGGAACTGCTGACAGGATGTCAATCCACTTATACTAGCTGAGAGGAACCGCCTATCAGCACACTAATACTTCCCTCTTAGAGGGAACAACCTAACAACCCTAGTCACACAGCCTTATTTAGTGTGTCTTTCCAGAGTAGCATATTTAAAGCTTCTTCATTTTTATTTTGCTTCTGACCTCCTCTTGGCACCTCAGTACTGCACTGATGTTGGCTCTATCTAGTGACCTGGGCTCTACAATCTCTCGTAAGCAGCCATTTTTAGTTCTGTGTGACAGCTACTTCTGCTGCCTCTTCCTATGACATAGCTCTAGCCTATGAGATCAACCTCCCTTTCCACACATGTTATTTCCAGCTGCAGAATCATCCCAAGTACACTTCTGATTTTCATCATGTTATGTCCCTAGAGCTAACACTTAGGACTAATACTCGTGACTTGTTCTCCTCAAGGTTTTCCTTAGCTTTTGAAAATCCCACAGTGAGTAGCATCTGCTTTTCCTACACCTTTCTCTGCAGTATTTCAAGTTAAAATGCTGGTCTTATTATTTTCAGAAGGGTTAAACAGAACGTATAACCTAGTCTTCAAGCTGAATGCTTTTCTTCCTAACACATACAGGGCTAACACCACTTGGCTTTCTTCCTTTCACTTGTGTTGGATCTCTTCCCAGCCATTCGTTTTCCTAATGTCATCTCCTTAAATCTGTTTTGTGGGATCTCCCACAGTGAAAAATATAAGTAATTTCTGAGAATGCCAAAAGAATCAACTGTTCAAACAAATCTTGTCTACTGTCACATAACCTAGCCATGATGTTTGCTGAGGCCCCTGTGCTCACGAAGGGCATCCACAACCCTCACCACCTGAACATTGTGTATCTGTTCAAGTCCATTCTATACTCAGTCAAGACGCATATAAAAATCGACACCCACCTGTGAACTCAGCTGCCCTAAGCTGTCGTCACCACCCAAGTAAAATACAGCATGGCCTGAGATGGTCACTCTCCCAATCAGGCTACATCCATAAAAAGCCAAATGGATGAATGCAAAACCAGCTTTGTTGCAAACCATCAAGTTTGAACTTCACGTAGGCAGGTGCCCACAAAAATTTCAATCTCTAGGTTTTATTGTACTGCCCAAATCCCAGTCTTTTTCTGTTCTTCTTCAAGAAGATAACTATTGCGTTATGAGGACGTAAATAACAACCTGAGTTGTGAGCCAAAGGAGAAATCAGACAAAAGAATAAGGCAGCTGCAATATGTGAGGGCCCGGTGAGAAGACTCGTCTCTCCCTTCATACTTCGCAGGGAAGTCTGAGCCTGCCATCAGTCTACCCCACGAGGACTCCGTCTAGGGAACCAACATGCTCGCATCCTTGCTTTATGCTGCTCTTGGGTAGAGGGAGTTAGAGAATGACATCTGAGAGAGTAAATTTACCAAACAGGGAAATATGCACCAATAACTGGAAATAAAACGTGAGACAAAAAGCCAGAAGTGCTCCGGAAAACAGTGGTGTGTGTGAGACCTGTTCCTCGAGCACTCGCCTATGGTTCTTAAGTGTATGGAATAATGATATAATGATGGAAAGCACGGAAATATGGTAAAAACTCTATCTATCATCATCACCCTCATCATCATTATCATGCTATTATTCCTAACTTGGTTGAGAGATGGAAAGTCTGGATAGAAGAGAGAGAAGTGATCTATAATCTGAATAAACTCATATTCACATTTTCCTCTCCTCCATTAAGACTGTAAAAGCCTATAAAAGAATTACAGTTCATAGAAGAATAGTAATATTACCTTGACAATGAAATATATAGATTATATCATTGGCTATTTTTTCTTTTGAGGTTTTCATGGCATTGCCAGGAATCCTAAGGTCCTTAAAACTTATTGTGGAAGGCCCCTTTCTTTGAGTTTTTCTGTTAGAAGTCAGAGTCTACGAGCAATTTCTCTACTCAGCATTTTGACCTGAGTGCAAAGAAGTGAAAATCCACGCTTTGGATGCAGGAGAGAAAACACAGAAATTTCAGAAAAGAGCTAGAAATCAGGGCTGATGGGGACACAAGACCAAAGGCTGTTGGGAGGCTAATCTTCTTGGGAGAGTTTGGATTCTCCACACAAAGCTTGAGATGGGAAGAAACATAGTTTGGAGTGGGTGTATTCTGCCCTACCTTGAATTTGCATTCAGAACTAAAGAATATTTAACTGAGACAAGACCCCACAAGAAAAGAAAGGAGGTTTCTAAAGGTCAAGATGTAGAAGATACCAAAATGACTAGAATCTGCTGCTGAAGAACTTGACATTATCCATTTCAACCCCAGCTTAGAATGATATCTCCTTTCATACCATCACTAAGACTGTGTGTAATTAAAAGCAATTAAGTAGTTGCTCCGAACTCATTGCATCTGTCAAACTGCCTTAATATAGTCCATCTCGGGACCTAAGGTAGATATAATATCCACATCAAACATAAAATCGACATCAAATAACTTATAACTTAAGTAAAGTGAAGCATTAAAACCCATGTGACATACGAAAGCTTAATAATAAAACACAAAAACTCAATGGACATTTGCTTCAGTTGAGCCATGACTTTCCTAGGATTCCAGCTCCACCTGCATAAATGGAGTGACCACAGTCAGCGATCTCCAAAGCTCGTGCCAGGGCCCAAGTTCTTCCATGTATAAATGACTCTCCCTGTTCTCTAGCTGCTCCTTCACAAAGGTCCAAGTCTCCAAGAAGCATTGGACAGTGGACAGGACCCCTGAAGCATCATCCTTTTTGTTCCCAACATTAGGACCAGGACAGTAACACGTGTTCAGTTCTGCAGGTGTCCCATGGACACCTTTTACTCCCTTTCTGCCTTTTGGTTATGCAGCAAGAGGTAGTCAATACACCTGGCGACCACAAGCAAGCCAAGAAACGGAACATTAGCAACATTCCCACCAGCCCCATCTCTTCCCCATTCCAGTGACAATTCATTCCCCATCCCCACAAGAGAAGAGCACCATTTTCACTTACAAGACAATTACTTCCTTGTTTTTTTAATTTTTTAAGTGTTTATTTTTGAGAGAGAGACAGAGACAGAACATGAGTGGGGGAGGGGCAGACAGAGAGGGAGACACAGAATCCCAAGCAGGCTCCAGGCTCCCAGCTCTCAGCACAGAGCCCGACGTGGGACTTAAACTCGTGATCATGACCTGGAATGAAGTCCGACATTTAACCGACTGAACCACCCACGTGCCCTTCCTTGCCTTTTTTTTATAGTCTTACTACCACCCATGTATGAATGCATCCCTAAATGACATGGCTCCAAACTGAGTTTTGGAACTTTATATGAATGAACTATTACTGTTCTATTCTTTCATGTCTTCTTTCTTGTGGTACACATTTTATTTGCAAGATAAATCCAAGTTGAGTATATCTAAGATTCATTTTAATTGCTCTGTAATATACTCTTCCATGAATCAAACAGGGCTTTTTACCCATTCTCTTGTTGCTGGAAGGACGTTTGGGTTGTTTTCAATTTGGGGCTATTACATAAATGATGATATGAAGATGGATGTACATGTATATGCATTCTAAAGCACATGTGCACACACCTTGTTATTTGGGAACCAGCCAGGTTATGGAATAAACTCACCTTCCCACTATTACAAAGTGCCATAAGGTGTTCTGTTTCGGAAGGGGTAGTACCAATGCATATGATGGATTTACAGAAAGCAAGGAGAGAAAGAGGAGAAGGAAAATGGCAGGGGCTCATTATCTGTATTTTCTGGTAATGAAATTCTGTATAGTTAAAAACAAATCCCTCTTTGGGTTTTGTTTTTGAGGGGTTTTTTCATGGATTTTTTTAACTGCCCACTATTATTAGGCCTCCAAATGATAACAGTTCCTCCTGTAACCGGACCACTGCCATGTACTGACAAATTTAAGTCTATTGGAGTTAACTGAATTTATTTATTAACTATGGTCTCTTAAGATTCAAATTACTCAGGCCCTAGATGCAAAAGTATATATTTTCTAACCTTTTCATATTTCTACCTACTCTAACTAAGCTTTGTGCAGGTACCACATTCTAGGATCTTTCCAAAATCAGGGAAGATTGCTTTCTCTGTAGTCGTTAATACTTTAATTTCTGTAACTGTAACGAAATAGAAATTTTACGGTTCTCTGAAAGACCTACCAAAGAGTTTTTGATGTCCTCTGAAGCCCCATCAAATACGCCCAAATAACACTGTCCTTCCTGCTCATTCCCAGTAGTTGGGAAAATGTAGTCCAAGCAAACCAGAACTCTAAACTGGCCCAAGAGAGAAAGATGTTGCAAGAAATTTCAACGTGCAAGAAACACAGGCTGCTGCTCCAGGAAAAATAAGGGTGTGCCCTCATTCTGTTTTATACCCTTCTCCATGGCAGAAGTTGAATCTGTTCATAGACTCCTCCTGCGTTTAATCCCACTCAACCTCTTGCAGGTGAATCTCAATAATGTTTAGACAAAAGACCTTCTTTTCAGTCAGGATAAACTGGGTAAAAGCTAACCCATTTTAATAAAAAGACCCCAAAATGCAGTGGCTTAAAAGAATAGGCATTTTTCTTACTCATACAATGATGAGGAGGCCTGGTCTGCAGGGTGGCTCTGCTCCAGATGGTCATTCAAGGATACAGATTTCCTCCTTCTCACTGCTTCACTATTCCAAACCATTGTCCATTTCTGAATGCTTAAAACTGGACTGTAGGCATTCCCATGCTGTAGCTAATAAGAACTGAAAAGAGAAAAAAATCAAAGGCAAAAATTTCCTTTTAAGCAAGTAAAGCTGAAGTTGGAATAGATATAGCTGTAAGATTTCCATGTTTTACTCAAAGAGGTAAACTACTAAATTTCCAATGTAGAAATTTTATCAATTTTACAATCTCTTCCAGAAAATGGAAGAGCTACAACATTCTTCAACCCATTTTATGAGACCTATATTACTCTAATACCAGGCAGACAAATATATTACAAGAAAACCCTAGAGCAATATCCCTCATGAATATAAGCACAATAATCCTCAACAAGATATTAGCAAATAAAAATCCAGTGTTATATAAAAATAGATCTCATCACAACCTAGTGGGATTCATCTAAGGCAGGCAAGGCTGGTTCAGCTTTCAAAAACCAGCATATGTGATTCACCATATTAACAGACTAACAAAAACTGTATTAACATCTCAATAGATGCAGGAAAAACATTTGATAAAATTCAACATCCCTTTATGCTAAAAACTTTTACCAACTACAAAGAGAACTGAACCTACTAGAAGGGCATTTACAATAATATCAATGCATCTAACATCACACTTAATGATAAGAGACTGAATGCTATCCACCTAAGATCTGGGGGAAAGCAAGGCTATCCTCTTTCCCCCCACTGTTATTCAACACCAGACTGTAAGTCCTCACCAGTCAATACGATAATAAAAAGAAATAAAAGGCACAAAAATTGGAAAGAAAGAAAGAAAGAAAGAAAGAAAGAAAGAAAGAAAGAAAGAAAGAAAGAAAGAAAG
>NW_024412467.1:3154430-3193092 GCF_014898765.1 Herpailurus yagouaroundi | reverse complement strand
AAGAAAGAAAGAAAGAAAGAAAGAAAGAAAGAAAGAAAGAAAGAAAGCTGTCTTTATTCTGAACACGTTTGTCTATAGAAAGGATCCAAAAGATTCTACAAAATAACTCCTTGATCAAATAAGTGAGCTTAGCAAGACTGCAAGATACCATATTACTATACATCAGGAATAAACAACTTGAATTTGAAACTTAAAAATAAAAACATTTAAAATAGCACCCCAGTAATGAGGCTTGGGTATAAATCTAACAGAAGATGTGTAGGATCTATATGCTGAAAACTACCAAACATTGATGAACGAAATCAAGAAGCTCCCAACAGAAGGAGGGATCATTGTCATAGATTGGAAAATTCCATATTATTAAAGCCATCAGTGCCCCACATTTGGTGTATAAATCCAATGCAATGTTAATCTGAGTCAGCAACCTTTTCTGTAGATAATTAACAACTGAGTCCAAAATGTACATTGAAGTCAAAGGAATTCAAGTAATCGAAACAATTTTGAAAAGAGGAACAAATTAGAAGACTCATAACATCCTGCTTCAATCTTACTATAAAGCTACAGTAATCAAAACAGTGTAATTTTGGTGAAAAAAAGAGATAAGTAAATCAAAATTGACAAAATTTCCATAAACTGAGTTTTGATCCAGGTGCCAAAGCAATTAAATGGAGAGAGAATAGTGTTTCTGACAAATGCCTGCTACAATTAGACATCCATTTTCAAAATAAGAATTTCAACATGTGCTATATTTGACAAGACTTAATTTAAAAATAGATTATAGTGGAACACCTGGGTGGCTCAGTTGGTTGAGGGTCCGACTTCAGCTCAGGTCATGATCTTGTGGTTTGTGAGTCAAGCCCCACATGGGCTTGCTGCTATAAGCATGGAGCCTGCTTCAGAGCTTCTGTACCCCTCTCTCTCTGCCCTCCCCTGCTCATGTTCGTTCTCTCTCTCAAAAATAAGTAAAACATTAAAAAATAAAATAAAATAAATATAAATATATCATAGTCCTAAATGTAAAGTCTTATAAATATCAATCTTTTTGAAGAAATAATGGGGAAAAAAATGGTTGAAACCTTGAGTTAGTCAAACATCTTACATCTGGCACCAAAAGTATGATGTATAAAAGGAAACAAGATGATAAACAGATTTTATCAAAATTCAGAATTTCTGCTTTGTGAAAGACATTGTTCAGAGAAATTTTTTTTAAGTTACAGACTTGGAGGAAATATTTGCAAAGTAGATGTCTCACAAAGGAATGGTACCAGGGTGAGGGGAGGAGAGTGTAACAAAAGGGCAACATGAGAGAATTTTTAGGGTAATGGAACCATTCTTTACCTTGATGGTGGTGGTTACACAACTGTGTGTATTTGTCAAACTCACAGAATATACATTAAAAGGAGTAAATTTTAGTGTATATAAGTTAAAAAATAAAGAAAAGATGATGTGAGTCGACAAATTTTTAACCATTGGTACAGCCATATGGATGTGTACTAGGTGAATAGCAGCTCTGAATAAAACCAATACCCATGAGAAAAAATTTAAATAGTCTTATGAACCACGTGCTTTAGGTCTGTAGCTATTTGAGGAAGTGCTTGATTTTTTTAGCTGGATTATCTTGTCTCTTCAGGGTTGTGACACTTCCAGGGAAAATTCTGGAAATGAACTGAGTTTGTCTCCAGAGAAAGACAAAGTACTACCTCAAGAACCGTCTCATGGGGGTACGACTCTCGAAGTAGAGCCAACGGTGTTGATAAAAAATCAAGACTCCATATTTAAAGGATTCACAGAGCCCGTGTTGACTGAACAATTAACATCTCCTGGTCTGCAGACATCCAGAGACAGTCTGCACGGGCTTTTCACTTCTCAAAAGGAGAAAACGGGAGCTTCTGAGGAGAAACTGAACACATCTGTCTTTTAGTCTCCAGTCCCCACCTTTCACATTTGCCCCCTCACAGATCAGAACCTCAGGAGGAAACCTGATCTCAGTAGGCTGGCCTTGTAACTTTGAGCGTGAGGGTAAACTGTGCAAGTGTAAGCATGAAACCTGAGCTAGCATAGGACATCCATCAATGCAGTGGCACCTAGAACCTTAAAGAGCAGGAAACCCGAATTTCGGAGGAAATGGCCCCCCCACCTCACTCTGCTGCCACTCTGGCCTTCTTCCCTATGCACAGCACCCTCCCCACCCCCCCACACACACCCCAGCCCTCTGCTTTGGAAAACAGTTCTTGCATGCATCGGTGTTCATTTACATCAATCCATTACCTATCCCAAAGGCACATGCATGTTGAAACCTCACCTAATTAAGAAATGGCAGATATATGACACCTGTTAAACATCAAAGCTGGTGAGAAAAAGTTTAAGAAGCTTGGGAACGCATGTGTGGGTGTGGTGGGTGCTCACAAACAACCCCACAGGGACAGTTTTGCTTAAAAAATGAGGATAGCTTTATTGGCTCGCACTGTTAAATATGCCTTATTCAACTAGCAGAAAGTTTCAAACATCAGGGAATTTCACAGCCATGCAATGGCTGTTTGGGAAGCAATTTGCCAGATGTCTATGAGAGTTAACTCACTGTAGGTCCCTGTGCAGTCAGGCCCCTAGTTAACAGGTTTGGAGCCATTAAAAAATCTCACTATCAGTTGTCTGGTGCAATATCCTTTATCCAGAAATGGTCCCTGTGTGACACCGCAGAAGAGAACAACGAGCACCTGGCACACCGTGAGCATGAACTCAAATCTTACCTCCAATTGTAAAGCCTCCAAGTAGGAGAAATAGTTCCCTGACACAAGTGTGTCGTTAATACGTGTTTACTGCAATCACTGGTCAGAACTTCTTTTCATTAAAAAGAAACAGGTCAGAAATCGCTCAGCAAATGAGTAAATGCTGAGGATGCTGTGATTCTTTAGAACCAGAAAGAAAACGGTGAGGCTTCAGGAACACTGCTGAGTTTGCTCTGCCCCATCTCCTTCCAAAGAGGGAAATAAATAAATAAAAGCAAACTATTCACTGTCTGGGAAAGAAATTACTAGTAAGACATATGACAGGGATCAGTGTTGGGAGGGATTGCAGATTTTAATTATGTATACAAATGACTCGGTACTGAAAACAAGATTTGCAGATTACATTAAACGGGAAGGGGGAGGGGCACAGCACAGTAAATAATAAGGTACCCAAATGCCAAGCGGCAGTCAAGGATTTACATTATTATGTGTTATATGTGGGCTTAGAAGATGGAAAATGCAGATTAAGTGTAAATAAATGTCAAATAATGTGCCCAGTGGCCAAGAAATATTGAAAGTGAATCTGAGATCAGGGGAACAGTGCTGCTGCATAATGATCAGGATGAGAAGCAAACATGGGCTTGTTCCACCCAAACACGCTTCCAGGGAAGCCAGAATGTTTCTGTACAAACTGGGATGAAAGGGAAAACCTACTGCCTCTGGTACACAAACATCCACCTACTACCTCCCAACCACAAAGGCACTGGCTTCTCCGTCTAATTCATCTGTGATCTGCAGGTGGCATTTCGTTGGTATTAAAAGGAAGCATGGAGTTACAGGGCTGGTTTTACTTAGGTCTATGTCTGTCACTGGCCAGCTGGTCAACCTTGGACATGCTGCTTCATATCTCTGGACCTGTTTTCTCATCTGTAAAATGATAAGATAGGCTCGGTGATGTTCCTCACATTTATTACAGGACCTCTCAGCCAACTTTTATGACAAATGGTCACAGAGAGCTTTGTCAGGGCTGCGATCCCCTGCACGTGGCAGTGCCCTGGCATCTTGGATACTTGGCACACTAGGAAAACATCTGTTACGTGTCGAATGAATGGTTGGGTCCTTTGTGACATGTTCACTTCCATGATTCAGTTCATCCCTTGTTGAAATTTCTTCTTTAAAAAAAAGAAAGAGTCTTGGGGCGACTGGGTGGCTCAGTGGATTAAGTGTCTGACTCTTGATTTCGGCTCAAGTCATGATCTTACGGTTCACGAGATCCAGCCCTGTGTCAGGCTTTGTGCTGACAGCACAGAACCTGCTTGGGATTCTCTCTCTACCTCTCTCTGCCCCTTACCCCTCTCTTAAAACAAATATATATAAATACTAAAAAAAAAAAAAAAAAAAAAAAAAAAAAAAAGGGAAGAAAGAAAAAAAGAAGAAAGAAAAAAAGTTCCTTTTTTTTAATTAAAAAACAGGGGCTCCTGGGTGGCTCAGTCAGTTAAGCGTCCAACTCTTGGTTTCAGCTCAGATCATGATCTCAGGGTTCCTGAATTTGAGCCCTGCATTGGGCTCTGTGCTGACAGTGCTGGACCTGGTTGGGATTCTCTCTCCCGCTCTCTGGGCCCATCCCTCATTCAGGTTGTCTCTGTCTCTCTCAAAATAAATAAATAAACTTAAAAAAATGTTTTAAAACATTAAAAATTAAAATAAATAATTTTGGGGGCGCCTGGGTGGCGCAGTCGGTTAAGCGTCCGACTTCAGCCAGGTCAAGATCTCACGGTCCGTGAGTTCGAGCCCCGCGTCAGGCTCTGGGCTGATGGCTCAGAGCCTGGAGCCTGTTTGCGATTCTGTGTCTCCCTCTCTCTCTGCCCCTCCCCCGTTCATGCTCTGTCTCTCTCTGTCCCAAAAATAAATAAACGTTGAAAAAAAAAATTAAAAAAAAAATAAATAATTTTGAAAAGATTTAGTGTTTCAAATAAATATTTTCCAATTGAAATCTAGAAGTCAAGGAAATATCTGATTCATTCGAGAGCAAAAAACCGGGTGTTTCTTGCCAAAATATCTCAGAGTCCAGAATCCTATAAAAGCCACTTGTTTAGAATCCCTACTTGGAAGGCAGGGCCACTCTGCTATCAATTTCTAAGGCAGTTTGACATTCATTATTTCAAGTTTTACAATAGTCCTTTGAGTTAAGAATTGTTAACACACTCCCTATTGTATAAATGAGAAATCAAAACTCAGAGAAGAGCAATGATCTATCTATCTATCTATCTATATATATATATATATATATATATATATCTCATAATAATATAAATGGCATATATTTATATATAACATATATATTCAAATGGCCATTTTCTTTTTTTCCGTTTTCTTAATTATGCAAATAGTTCAGATAAAAACATAAAGAATGAAGAGTTTCTAACACAACTTATGTAGACAATAGCCTGAATACTAGAGATTCACTCCTTAAGGTAATTGGTAAGGACCTGGGAACTGGATTCGCACCTTGTGTGTGGCTGCTGGCCTCCCCACTTACTAGTTGGGTAACTTCAAGCAACTTACTTCAGTTTTCTACTATTAAGCTGCCAGGTCTATAAAATGGCAATAATCAGAACCCCTACTTCAAAGCACTGCTGTGAATATGAAGTGAGATCACACATTTAAAGTAATTGATATGTAAGAAATGCTCAATGAATCCAAGCCACTGAGTATGAAGAGCATATAAATATTGGACTAAAACAGGCCTGAAATATACATTTTAAAACATGGAGGATGAAGCTCAAGAAATAAATATTTTTGAAGCATGTTAATAATATAACACAAAGATGAGAGAACAGAACAAGATATATAGCCCTACATTCAATATCACTTTGTTGAATAACAATATAAATGGTTGAAGAAAACACTGGAAAGAGAACTCCAAAGTATTTGCAGTATTTGTTCCCTGGTGGGGAAATTATTGATGATATATTGATGAATAGTGATTTCCTATTTCAGTGGCCTCACCAGAAAAGATGAGCCTCTGGCAAATCATCTTACTCGTTTAACCAGTGGAAATACTGCAAAGTAGCTCAAATTCATTGCCTCACACTTCAACAATAAGAATGAGCAGGCAATGTGAAAGGAAAAGTGTGCTTAATTAGTGAACTCTGCAGAGCCCAGCATTACAAGGACACCATCCCACTCATGGAGGTTCTTCCTTGGGTTGTGTCTTATTAGTACTTCTGTCATCACTAGATATATAAAAACAAGAAATCAGGACTTGAGAACCAAAACATAATTTACAAGCACCTCATAGGACTTCTTCAATGTATGATTGAAAGAATACAGGTGCAACTATGTGACTGGACAAGGTCCAGCAACTGGCTAAAGGTACAGTCTGGTCAGGAGTCCATGTTTTGTGATCTGCAGGCCCTTGAATTTCCCCAAACACCCTTATGTCCAAGAGGAAGTACACTGACATATCCATCCAAAATTGCCTTAACCAAATATTAATGAGGGAAAGGATGTAAGTTTCAGCATATGCACCCAAAACAAATATTTAAATCCAGAACAGCTTTTCAACAAATCATCAAAGTTCCTTTGCCTTTCTATTCAAATGAAAACAATATGCAATACAAACAAACAAAAAAATCAACCCCGAAATCAAATCCCGTATGATGTAGGTTTTGCACAGGTAACAACAGCACTCTTATCTTTGAAGGTCACAAATATCCACGGTGTCATTCAGTCACCAAGAAATAGTAATGGAAAGAGGATAAATATTGCCTCATATAACAATTACATTTTTTTTCTGAAGGGCAAAGTAATATGTCTTGCATAATCTCAGAGATTTTTTTTTATTAGAGAGGCAAGAACACCAAATCCCCTTTTCATGAATGCTTCACATAATAAAACTCAGGCTCATAGGCAGATAGGCAAGCCAATGTGGGCAGAATGATTAAGATCCATGACTATGAAGAGCTGAAAAGGAAGGCAGGCTTCTAGCAGTGAGGAGTAACAGAGTGATAATGAAAACATAGGGATAGTGCCCTGGAAGGGAGAGGAAAAGGATTGGAGGCCTAATGGTTTTGGTCTCCGAAGCGAAAATCCATCTGCCCATAGATTTGATACACAGAGCCCACGCACGTCAGACCGTGTGCTACCCAGCAGGAAGGCTCACTCTGCGTTTGAGCAGCCCAGTTCTGAAATTCGAGCAGCAATTGAGAATTAATAGCTGTGAGGAAGGTTACTTGGGCATCTTGCCTGTCTTCCCAAGAAGAATCCACCTTCACAGCTTCCGAATTCTCTACCCAAGGCTGTTCAAGCTTAGAAAGAGAGACCTGAACACTGGGAGTCTGATCAATTATATTAAAAGTGAACAAGTCCCCTTTCTGCCTTGAGAGCAAGCCACAGAAATACAGTTGATGTTGTCACCCGGCAATTCACCTCTTCATCAGAGAACGTGAAAATCTTAAAGAATGAAAGACGCCACTTGGAAGATGATGAGGAATAATAATGGCAAGCTGTACAGGTTGTCTAACTGGGCAGCATAAATAACAGTTGAAAGAAACAGACCTAAGAAAGTATTTTACACATTAAAAAAGAAATCGTAATTGCCTTCCATGCAAGATTGTTAAAGGCAGAAACTGGGACCATTTACAAAGCAATTAGGTGTTATCCTGGGGAAAACATAACATTAAAAAGATTACGGTCAATTGTTCAAAGCCTTTTCTTGTGTCCTGTAGGGTCCTGTGCTTTAAATGTCCCATTGAAGAGCTGACCTACCAGGGATATCTGGTGAGGTTCTCCAAGCCAAGACGCTGATGGCAAAGGACAGCTTCATTACAGTACAATAACAGCTCAACTTGGCTGCTTCTTACAGACCTGAAGTGCCCCCAATATAATTGGATAGTTTCCCCCCAACTGAATTCCAACATCATTGCCAGTCATTGACAGAGGACAAACTCAGCATTACACAGAAAGTCCAAGGACACATAAATTAGTTGAGGAGAGCTGCTTCTAAAACATGAAGGGTGAGGGAAGGTAAAGCAAGAAGACAGATGAACAGCAGAGACGTTCCCCTGCTTGCATCAACCTTGCAATCATCTGTTTTCCTCGGGGCACTCCTCTTTATCAGCTGAAGCCTCTTATTTCTTAGTTTTCTCACGTTGTCAGCCATTAAACAAAAATCAGGGGCTAGTGGTCACAATGCTTGCTGAGATGGTTCACCTGGGACTTTCCAACTGGAAACTCGAGCCATGAATTCCTCCCTTCTAACAGGAATGCTGTAGTCGGTCCTCTTATTCCCTGGAGTGTGTGTCGGCATTGTTCGTTCTGTAATCTGCCCCACTTCCAAACCCCTCCAGGTTTCCCTGAATTGCTTTTCTCTGCTGCTTTATCTTCTACTCATCTGCTGAGTCAACATGTGCTGCTGTTTTCCAAGAACTAAAATATCTGTATTCCATGTACATTTGTTCTGGACGTGCAACCAAAGTGAAATTCTGTTGGACAGTACATGTTTAAGGTTATAACCAGCTCCAACCTTTGGGGCATGTCAGTTGGAACAGTGACAGCGAGTACAAATGGAAATTAATGCAGTACTAGCATGTAATTGTTCATTTTAGACTATGGTTGGAAAGATCAGAGTGTAAGGGGGAACCAAATAGATTTATCGGCACAGGTTTTATTAGTAGCTTCAGCTATGCCTTAAATACTCAATAGCAAAGACCTTTATAGCACAATGATGAAGAACAAATATCAGACTACTTGGATTTGAATCCCAGCTCCCTTTACCAGCTTTGTGACCTTGACCTTCAGCACATTATTCAACTTCTTACAGTCCCAGTCTTCCCATCTCTAGAATGGACATAATAATAGTATACTGTAGCAACAATTATGTGAGATAATCTTTTAAGAGCTTAGCACAATGCAAACACACAGCATCAAGAACTAAACAAAGGTTAGCTGTCTTCGGAAAGTATTAAAGAGAAAATGAGTGGAATTAAGGTTCATTTTTAAGGGACATCCTAGAAAATTAGTGAAATCTCAGCAACATCAAAATTTCAAGAGCCAAGATTCTCAAATTTTAGCAAGCATCAGAATCATCTGGAGGGCTTGTTAAAACTCCAGTTGCCGGACCCCAGCCCCAGAGTATCTGATTCAGTAAGATTGGGGTGGGGCCTGAGAATCATTTCTAACCAGTTCGAGGATGGTGCTGCTGGTCTGGGGACCACCTGATGAGAGGCATTCTTATACCAACAGGAGAGCTAGAATGAGCTGATTAACTATTAGGCACCTACTATGTGTCGGCCACTCTGTACACCCACCATATTTAGTTCACTGAGAGGCACCAACCTTGCTCTCGAGATATAAAAGCCCATATTTCTAAGTCAGTCATAAATTTTGCCATTCAATTCTCAAAGGTTGGCTGGTATTGAGATATTTTCTTGGGCAAGAAAATTATTTTCACTTACATACATATGATTTGAATCAATCCTGCTCAATCACTATACCCAATAAACAGATTTCTTGATCTATTAGTATGCTTTGGAGGTTGAATAATATACTCTACCCAACCCTCCAAGATTCACATGCCAAAGGATATGTCATACCTAAATGAAAAAGGAACACGGGAAGGGAAGTAAGTGATAGGTCAGGAAATTAAATTCCTAATAAAAGTATCACTTTTCAATATTCTCTATTTTGGTATTAATCCAAATTTAGCTATCAGTAACATTCATTTCGTTATTAGTGAAATTTTAGTAAGAATAGTAACTACTCTCTTTCTGATCATTATCAGCACTTAAAAAAAATACAAGCCACATAATAAAATAACATCACAACATGAACTGAAAGTTTAAATCTATGTTTTAAAATTTTCACAAGCACGTGGTAGAACATGATTTGAGGAAAAGAAAAGTTTCTTTAAAATGGGAATGGGATAGGGGTGCCTGGGTGGCTCAGTCAGTTGGGCGGTCAACTTTGGCTCAGGTCATGATCTCACGTTTCATGGGTTCAAGCCCCACGTCAGGCTCTGTGCTGACAGCTCGGAGCCTGAAGCCTGCTTCAGATTCTGTGTCTCCCTCTCTCTCTTCCTCTCTCTCTCTCTCTCTCTCTCTCAAAAATAAATAAACATTAAAAAAATTAAAATGGAAATGGGATAAAGGCTCTTTTAAACCCTTGAAACTCCATGTTCAAGATGAAGAATGAGGACATTTCTACCTTTCATCTGAAATATTATTCAGAGTATAATTTTTGAAGTCAGTTAAATCAATAAATGCCATGCAAAACTCTGGTATGAACCAGATGACCTCATTAATGCCAGCTTCACAGTTTAATGACACTCCATCATATTGAATGTTAAGGTGTAAAGTACAAATTAATCACGGCAATAGGAGTGTGTGGTCCCATTTTGACTTGTTAGAATGCATTCCTTGACTACAGTTAATTTGACATTCCTAGCAATACCAAATGAAACAACTTTTAAAATAAGTGTATAACAAGCCTCTGTTGGGTGAAATTTAATACCTTCTTTCAAATCACTAGCAAGTACCTTCTAGAGCAAAGCTTCTTACAAATTGCATATTTCTTCTACTTATCGGCACCTAAATCTTGGATTTCCCCAATCTTCTTGAATGTTTCAATAACCAGGAACATGTTCAAAGAACTGTAATCTCACAAATAAAAATGTGATGTATGACTTAAGAGGAAAGCATTTCATCTCCATTTTAAATACATTCCTTATTTAAGATATTTCTAAAATATAGGAATAATTATCAACTGATGGATGGATAAAGAAGATGTGGTTTATATATACAATGGAATACTACTTGGCAATGAGGAAGAATAAAATCATGTCATTTGCAGCAATGTGGATGGAACTGGAGAGTATTATGCTAAGTGAAATAAGTTACTCAGAGAAAGATAGATATCATATGTTTTCACTCATATGTGAATCTTGAGAAACTTAACAGAAGTCCATGGGGGAAGGGAAGGGGAAAAAAAGTTACAAACAGAGGGGGAGGGAGGCAAACCATAAGAGACTTAAATACAGAGAACAAACTGAAGGTTGATGGTGGGGGTGTGGGGCAGGGGGGAGAGGGGAAAGTAGGTGATGGGCATTGAGGAGGGCACCTGTTGGGATGAGTACTGGGTGTTGTATGTGAGCCAATCTGACAATAAACTATATTTAAAAAAATAGAAATAAATGATATTTTGAGAGGAAGATTTCTGTTGCTAGGAGTTTGAATATTTTTCTTTAGCCAAAGTGCAAACCAGAGCTCGTTTTTGCCTCTAAAAATGGGCAATAAATATTCTTCTATCTCATAAAACAAAGCCTAATTTTCATGACATGCCTTGCTTAGCCAGATTACCCCATTTAGCCTTTCAACACAGACATTTTCTAAAAGCTGAGACCACTGAGATAATAAGGAACAAAATGTGATGATGAAGATTTGCTGAAGGAATAAGGAATTCTAGGCACATCTGATGAGTCTGTTCACCAACAATTATGGGAGCCAGGCTTCCTACAGAAATAGCTATTCTCCAAGCTGTGTAATTATTGATCTGCAGATGCTGTACATGAGCTGACTTGGGGAAGAAGCACTAACTCCAAGCCCTCTCTGCTTAAACATCATCAACTGATCTTCTTCTACCCGTCAGCCATTATTCTGGAGATACCAAAGGAAAAGAAAAAGACGTTGCCCACCCATCCTCACACCCTTGCCCCCCAACTCAACTCTGTTTTGCAATCTAGAGGGTTTGCAGTCTCCTGGGAGAGAACAGTCACGTGCATATTCTGTCCTTCTTTTCCTTTGCTGTCTCCTGCAGGTGCCCTGAACTCTAGCACATTGGTTCTTTCAGGTTCTTGAATGCATCATGGTACCTCCCACCCCAGAGCCTGAATACATGCTCTTCCCTGCCACTCAGAAAATGCTCTCTGCCTTGATCATGGTACATATTACTCAATCTTCAAGCTTCTTAACTCACATTGCTTTCTCAAGGAAGCCATCCCTAACCCACTGTTCTATATCCTCAGAGCTCTGAGATTTTTCCTTTATAGCATGTAGCACAGTTGGTAACCATGCATTAGTAGAAATACTTGATCCATATCTACGCTGCCCACTTGTCAACATCCAATGTTCTTGGTTGCTTACCATGTGCCATGTAGAGTGTTGGGAAGATAAGTGTGTTGGGAATTCGTGTTGGGAAACCAGACAGAGCCCCTATCCTCATGGAACATTCATCAGATAAAAATCAGAATAAATACTATGAAAGAAATACACAAGGTTTTATGCTTTGTGTTTATACCTAGGTGTTTATACCTATTTGATATAATGGAGTCAGGGACACTGACGCATCAGAAATGAGATGGTGCTAAAAGAAAATGTATTCCAGGGGTGCCTGGGTGGCTCAGTTGGTTAAGTGTCCAACTTCAGCTCAGGTCATGATCTCGCTGTCCGTGGGTTCGAGCCCCATATTGGGCTCTGTGCTGACACCTCAGAGCCTGGAGCCTGCTTCGGATTCTGTGTCTCCCTCTCTCTCTGCCCCTTCCCTGCTCACGCTGTCTCTGAAAAATGAATAAACTTTAAAAAAAATTAAAAAAAAAAAAGAAAGAAAATGTATTCCAGGCACAGGGAGAGGCCAGTGCAAAAAGCCCTGGAAGAGCTTCCTCCAAGAAAACCATCAGATAAGGCAAACAGAACTGGGACTTAGCAATGGGGAGAGGACTATGGGATAAAGATGAAGTGCTCAATTAGGCAATAAATCCCATAGTCAAAGAGAGACTTATTTTTACTCTGAACCAGATGGAAGAGTGGATTTTAGTACAATCAGGGAAGTGGTTTTGCTGAATGAGAAGAAGCATAAAGTGCAAAGAGCATGGACGGGAGAATGCAAGAGGTCATAAAGGGACCAGCCAAGAGAAAAAGGAGAGGTCATTAAGTCTACACATGGTGCCTTGTTACTAAGTTCTAAGACAACCACTCTTTAGCCGACGTTCTGGAATAGACAGGATACTGCAATCACCCATGAGGCACTGTCTGTTGTGTCAGCCTAACCACCTAAAACAATAAAGAACTTCCTTTATGCATTGGCATTATAAAAAAAAGTCTACACACATTGCCTTTGCAACTGGAGATTTCACAGAAAAAAACATATTGAGGTGCTAAGGTCCTTTTACAAACACACAAGTCCTCTTCATGCCCCCGTAAAACAACTCTATTGATATAGAAGACTGAAATGAGCAAAAATAAACGTTTACTGTCAGCTCAAGTCAAAGGTGTGTGTTCAGTGGTCTAGATCAAGGAATGGCCAGCCATGTGCTCAAGATCTTGGACTGTTACATGCATGGGTACAGAACCAAGCCAGGGTGAAACCACAAGGCCTCTCCATAATGTGTGTGTGTGTGTGTGTGTGTGTGTGCGCGTGCGCGCATGCACGCACACGCACGTAATACAACCATTACCCAACCTTTCAGTTCTATGGCACCGGAGAGAGCTTTCTCAGTGGAAAGCCCAGGCAGTACAATTTTCAGCTGTCAGGATCCTACAGCACTAGATGGTTGACGCATGACTAGAGAAAAGTGCTCAGACAGCATCTTTCCACTACCCTCTTAGATTCAGTGACTATAAAAAAACTGAAGCCAAAGTAAAGGTTTTCTGTACTATGATGTTCTAGCCTAATATATCCTGGAAGACATAAATATTATAAACAAAAGCAAGGGAACGTAGGGGGAGTCAAGAAGTTTCCTTAGAAGAACGGGTCTGGATGTGGAATGCTAAAATTTTTTCTGAGGGCTGCCATAACAAATTACACCAAATGGGGCCATTACTCTCTCACGTTTCAGGAGGTCAGAAGTCCAAAATCAAGGGGCTGGCCCCTTCTGGAGGCTCTGAGGGAGAAATGGCCCCATGCTTCTCTTTCTTAGCTGCTGATGGTTACCATCAACACCTGACTGTACTGTGCACGTCATAGCATCTGCACACAGCCTTCTTATAAGGACCCTCTAAATCCTGAATGGTTTCATCTAGAGGTCCTTAACTAATTACATCTACAAAAGACCCTATTTCCAAATACGGTCACATTCCAAGTTTCCATGCAGACATGAACTTGGCACAACACGACTCAACCCACTCCAGATGCTATTCCTGCTGCATGACTCCCACACAGAGTTTCTCTAGGCTCCAAATGGCAAGGGAGGGGGTGCCTTTAGGTCTAGACTGGTAACTAAGCACTTTCTACTACAAGGTTAACAGAAACGATGCAGACATCTCTGTGTGTGTCTCCTCCATCATGGCTTTTGAAATGCTTCTTTGAAAGAGAACCCCCTGCGTTAATATGGTCCTTCACATAGTTTATCAGTACAACCTCAGGAAAATTAAACCGTAAAGGCATTTCCCAAAAAGCACTTTGGGAATTTGAATGACGTCCACAAAAGTTCAAAAGCAAGAATAAACCCTGGTTGTCTGTGCCTTCTCCATTCATGAGGCTTTTTGGCCTTTCAAAAACAAACAAACAAACAAACAAACAAACAAACAAAAACGATGCCAAGCACAAAAAGATTGCTGGCCTAGATTTGGAAGTGTGAATGTGGAGAGCTTGGCTGTTGGCTTAGAAGAGTGGACATCACAAATGCTTACTGTTGCCTTCATTCAGGTGGGTGCTTTTTTTTTTTTTTTTTTTAACGTGGCTCAGTCTTTTCTGCCATTAGTAATGAAAGAAATACCTTTTGTTTAGCTCAGCCCAGGAAGAAGGGCCCCAGCCTCCCATCAGAATAGAGAGCACACAGATATAGCCCCAGGTGGCACAGACCCGACCTAATATAAAACTTAGGGCTTTACTGCTACAAAATATCAGAGAAGGCCACACGTTGGCTTCAAAAAAGAGAGGTCAAATTCTGTAGATCTTTCTTAGGCAACATTCCCTGATGCTCCATTATTCCCTTGGTTCCTTACAACGGATGACAGGCTTCATTTATACGGCGTTACAGGAGAAGGAAATGGTACATGATACTAAAAGTCCCTGGATTACACTTGGAAACTGGATGGGGAAAAAAAAAAAAAGAAACTGGATGAGACTCTGTAAACCTCCCTCCTCCTGTCTAGTATGGCTGTCAGCACAAGGAACTTTGGGGAAGCTTCCATTTTTAAAAGAGATATTAAGGAAGCACATGTTCCGTTTGTCTTTGTTACATCCTTTTGTGGCACCATTTCATTCAGTTGGATTAAAGACTGCATTCACTATTGAAGAGTCAGGACTTGAAAGTCCTGTTGGTTTTCTGCTTTCTCTTCATTACCAACATCCCTCAGACTAATCTTTGACAAGACTGGTCACTATGTTATTTCAGAAATGCAGAAAATGAGAATTCTGTATCTCCACAGCCATGCACAGTGCTTTGCACAACTAGGCAATCTATAAGAATTGGTTGAAATAAAATGAGACAGAGACAGAAACCACCCTTCAGAAATTCACTGTTCAGGTATTAGAATAAAATTGACAAGGGGCATCTGGGTGGCTCAGTCGGTTAAGCGTCTGACTTCGGCTCAGGTCATGATCTCACAGTTCATGGGTTTGAGCATCGGACTCTGTACTGACAGCTGGGAGCCTGGAGTCTACTTCAGATTCTGTGTCTCCCTCTCTCTCTGCCCCTCCCCTGCTCACACTCTGTCTCTCTGTCTCACAAAAATAAATAAAATGTTAAAAAATTTAAGTTGACAGAAAGTGCCATGATGTATTTAGGATGGGGGAGTTCTAGCTCTTGATGCAAGAATACCATTTATCTTCTGGCACTATGATGGCCACACTGTTGTGTCCTTTGGACTGAAAAAGGTAGATATGTTCAAACTCTGGATTATATAAATTACAGCCCAGATAGAAAAAAAGAGAGAGAGAAGGCAACACTGGTCTATTTCACTTCAAAGCTGCACACTTTCAAAGCCACCTGACACATGTTGAATTTCTTCGTGTTATGATATCTCATTCTTTGGCCTCACAGGAAATTTGAGCCACCACATTGAGCAATCAATAAAAATCCTCTTTCTTTTCACAACGCCCAAGTAACATTTCCTAACTTTGTTTTGAGTCACTCAAAGCAAGCTTTTTTTACAATTCCTTTGATATGTGTTTCTTTAAAGAAACACCCTTGTGTTTGTTTCAAAAATCGAATGCCATTTTGAAATAGACTTCTAAAATTATGTTCTGGTAATCCTGGATTATATGAAAAAGCATGCTCAGGTTCATGCAAGCTTCAGAAGAGATGGAATTTGGAAGATCACCAGGGTTTCATCCCAGTTAAGGTAACAGAACACTGGTTTGGGGGAACCAGGAGAGGAATGTTCAATGTGTAAATCTAATCACAGTCTCTAGTAATAACTGCAGTCTGGCTTTGCAAGACCTAGATGCTAACACGCACTGAAACTGTGGTGGATAGTGGAAAATGATACTTCAAAAAATAATAATAATAAAGACTTGACATTATCAGCTGTGTCACTGAGCTGATAATGTGGATATCTCTTCTTTGTAATTTTTTTTGAAAAAATTTTCCAGAATCTTAACAAAGCTGATACAATAAATGGACGTGTACCCACCACTTAGGCTTAATATGAACATTTGATTCAGACCTTCGTTTTGTGAAAGATCAAAAGTACTATGGGTAGAACTGATCTCTTCTCTGACCCCTCCCCCATCCTATACCTCTCCCTCTATCCCCAGCATCAGTCACTAGCCCATATCGGTTGAGTATACAATCCGTATTTGTATGTATTTGTAACTAATACATATTTGAAAACAATGGACAAATCATACATATGGTGTTGTTTTTCATTTACAGAAATGTTAACACATTTTATGCAACTTTCTACAATCTGCTTTTATTTTTACTCAACCTCAGGTATTCTGAAATCCATCCGTATACATTATTCATACAGTTTATTCACTTTGCTGTATTATATCCTGAATAAAGAGTTTCTTTAATCCCTTTCCCAGCTTATGAGAATTTGAGGATTTTTTTTCCTTTTATAAATAATGCTGTTGTTTTCACAGTTATGTACCCTAGAGCTTTCTAGGACAAATATCCAGAAGTGGAGTAGTTGGGTCATGGTATCCATGCAAACTATAACAGACATTGCCATGATGCTCTACAAAGTGTTTGTTCCACAATCACTAGCATTGTATGAGGCTTCCCACGTTTTCTCCAGCACTTGATTTTCTGTACCTTTGCAATGTTGTACTGATTGGGTTTAAAATAAAATCTCGTTGTTTCATTTTGCTTCCATACGTTATGAATGAAGTCAACCATTGTTTCATGTTTGTTGACTTTCCATGTCCTCTTCTATGGCTACCTGTTCATATATTTCGTCCATTTTCCTATTGGGTTGCTTATCTTTCCTTTCAGATTTGTAGCACATATTTATACATTCCTGGCTTCTGATTATTCATCTGTTGTGTATATTACAAATATCTACTGTTGCTCATCTTTTAACTTTGTGGCATACTTTTTGAGCAGAAGTTTTTAATGTTTATAAAATGTATCAAATTTTGTCTTTAGAACTTCTCCAGCTATCCGGTTTAAAAAATTCTTTCCTACCCGCTGGTTGTAAATACATTTACTATATTTTATTCTAACATTTTTAATGTTTAGGACTTCAATGTATATTTAGGACCTTTATAAATTTTGTAAAATGTATTAATTTATATAAGTTTTAAATATGCATATTTTAATAAATAGTATATACTAATGTGTTTTACATTCAAATATTAATATATTTTTCATGTTTGGGATTTTTATGTATGTTAAAGTATTAAATGTGTATTTAGACCACAAAGTTTATAGATTTTCTTCTTTCTTTATAACTTCTTGATCGTATCTGGTTAAACAAATTTTTTCCTAGCCTGTGGTCATGATATTTTACTACATTTTATTCTAACATTTAAAAAGCTTTTTCATTTGAATATAGTTGACCCACCATGTTACATTCGTTTCAGATGTACAACATAGGAATTCAACTTCTCTGAGCTACCGTCTGTCACCACACAACGATATTCCAAATGCCACTGACTATATTCAGCCAAAAAAAGGCTGTGCCTTTTACTCCTATGACTTACTTAGTCCATAACTGGGATCCTATATCCTCCTCTCCTGTTCACCCATTTTGTCTAGCCCCCTCCCACCCCCCGACCAGCAACTATGAGTTTGTTCTCTGTATTTATGAATTTGTTTTTGCTTTGTGTTTGTTTATTCATTTGTTTTGATTTTTAGCTTCCACATGTGAGTGAAATCATATGGTATTTGTCTTTCTCAGCCTGATTTATTTCACTTAGCATAATACCCTCTAGGTCCATCCATGATTAAAAAATTAAAAGTAGAAATACCACAGGATCCAATAATCCCACTACTGGGTATTTACCCAAAGAAAATAAAAGCACTAATTCAAAAAGATATATGCACCCTATGCTTATTGCAGCATTAATCAAACATTTTTAATGTTATTTTATTTTTCTTTTTATCACGGAGAATCAAGTAGCTCAAATCCATTTATTGAAATGACAATGGTCCCTTATAGGCTTGGGTCTATCTGAAGGCTCTTCATCTGTTCTATTTTCTGGGACTAATATATTAATGTGGATTCACTAACAGTCTTCTTCTACCATGATATTATGGCAGAAATATTTAACCATGCTCCTGAATGTAATAGGAATGCTTCTAAAGTTTTCCCATTAAACATGAAACCACTGCTTTCTGAACATCCCTTCTAATCCGAATTTATACAAAACATTACTGTAAACATGCTGACTTGTATTACCAGCTTTAGAAAACTGCTGTGTGGCTTTTTCCTTTACCCTATAAATTGGGTGGATTAGATTAATAAATTTGGGTGGGGAGATGTTAACTAGTCTTCCATTCCTAGTAGAAATCCTATTTTACTTTTTTCTTCTTTCTTTTAAACCTCTATATTTTGTGGTTGGTATTTTATTTAGGATTTCTGCATCTATCCATAAGTCATACAGTATGATGATTTTCTTTTATACATTGTCCTTAATCAATATTGTTATAAAATTTGTAATAACCTAAAAACAATAAGCTAGATATTTCTTCACTCTTCTTCCCTTTTCCAAGACAGCAAATATCTATTTCTTTAAAAATTCACCTACAAAACTTCCTGGGCCAGAACTCTTTCATGGGGGAGATTTTTAACTGGTAAATTAGTTTGTCATGGATTATTTCATTTTTCTATTTCTTCTAGGGTTTGTTTTGATATGTATTTTACTTATAAATGCCCATTTATCCAAATTTTCAATTTGTTCATATATTACATACTCATAGTACTTTCTTCTGATTTGTATATTCTCTTTTCTAGTCTCTTTTCAACCAGGAGACACAGATTCAGGCTAGGCTTTTTTTGAGGTCAGGATTTACATCCAGACAACCATTATTTCATCAAATATACATGGATTTGGAGAGGTCCAAAAAACACAGCTAATACAACCACCTAAGCCCAGAAATGAAAATCAGAGTTAGTTTAAGTACAGTTTAATTTTTTAATGAAAAATACTTTTCTATTATAGTTGTTGGTCTTTAGTTACATCATAATCTATATATTATCTATTTGCATAATATTTATATCAATATAAGCTTTTATAGGTAAACATATTTCAATAAAGTATTCTTATTTATAAGAAAAACAACCACTGAAAATATGTAGTATTTAATTTTCTCTCCCAATATCAACATTAGGCATGAAGAAATAACCAAAACACTACCTCTATCTGGAGGAAGTTTATGGTAATTCCAGAACACAGGGACGCAACAGCCTTTAGAACAGCAATATGTAAAACCTAAGCCTATAGTACCATGCATATAAAAGTCACCAGTAATTTGTTTTCAAATGAGAAGAAAACAAGCTACTTTTTCTACAGAATTAAACGGAGCACCTCAAATTGGAATTATTCAGCTGACTTGTTTTATAAAAACATTTCCTGAAGAGACAACTCACAGACAATGACTTCTAAAGAAATTCTGTTAGGGGTATGAGGATAGATTGCTTAGATCAAAAAGTATTTTTTAAAACTGCACATAATTCCCTCCTCTTAGAGACTTAAAATGCAAATAAACATAAAAATATGTTTGAGTAATTTAGCAATAAAGAAATCTGTTCAATTTCATTAACCCACTTTTTGGAGACTATTTAATCACAGACTCTTTTCTTCCCACATGGCATCTATTTTGGGTCATGGAATATGCTTTGGAAAATACTACTGAGGTAGCATTTAATAAAAATGGAACTTAAGAAGGGAAAATAGAAAACACACATACAAATCAATGTGATAATTTATAGACAGGTTCGTAATTCATATATAGAATATAACCAAAGTCCAAAGCACTAGCCCTTTAGACTAGCTAAGTTAACAGGACTCTCATTCAAAAAAACACAGAGTTAAAATTCTTACCCATCTGCAATTCTAAAATACTGCTTCCCCTTCTTCACAGCGAAGGAAACAATCAGCAAAACTAAAAGGCAACTGACAGAATGGGAGAAGATATTTGCAAATGACATATCAGATAAAGGGTTAGTATCCAAAATCCATAAAGAACTTATCAAACTCAACACCCAAAAAACAAATAATCCAGTGAAGAAATGGGCAAAAGACATGAATAGACACTTCGCCAAAGAAGACAACCAGATGGCCAACCGACATATGAAAAAATGCTCAACATCACTCATCATCAGGGAAATACAAATTAAAACCACAAGGAGATACCACCTTATACCTGTCAGAATGGCTAACATTAACAACTGAGGCAACAACAGATGTTGGCGAGGATGGGGAGAAAGACGATCTCTTTTGCCTGCTGGTGGGAATGCAAACTGGTGCAGCCGCTCTGGAAAACAAACTAAAAACTAAAGAACTAAAAATAAAAAACAAAAATAGAACTACCCTACAACCCAGCAGTTGCACTACTAGGCATTTATCCACGGGATACAGGTGTGCTGTTTCGAAGGGACACATGCACCCCCATGTTTATAGCAGCACTAACAACAATAGCCAAAGTATGGAAAGAGCCCACATGTCCATCAATGGATGAATGGATAAAGACGTGGTATATATATACAACGGAGTATTATTTGGCAATCAAAAAGAATGAAATCTTGCCATTTGCAACTATGTGGATGGAACTGGAGGGTATTATGCTAAGCGAAATTAGAGAAAGACAAAAATCATATGACTTCACTCATATGAGGACTTTAAGAGACAAACAGATGAACATAAGGGAAGGAAAACAAAAATAATATAAAAGCAGCAAGGGGGACAAAACATAAGAGACTCTTAAATATGGAGAACAAACAGAGTTAGTAAGTTACTGTAGGGGGTGTGGGAGGGGGGATAGGCTAAATGGGTAAGGGGCATTAAGGAATCTACTCCTGAAATCATTGTTGCACTAGATGCTAACTAATTTGGATGCAAATTAAAAAATAAATAAATTTAAAAAAAGAAAAGAAAAAATAATAATAAAATAAAATACTGCTTCCCCAAAACAGTGTGGCTAATGCCCTATCCATGTAAGAAAAGAATCATACAAGAATCATCTCCTTACACACACACACATGCGCGCGCACACACACACACACACACACACACACACACACACACACAATTTGGGGTAGGGTATGAGGAGTGTACCATTACTCTTATTCTAGAACACAAAAAGGCAATAGTATTAAGCCATCCCTGACACTGGCCACATTTAGGTACCTATCAATACAACCAAATTCCTGTATTAGGTCTGTCAATGTGACTCTTCTTTTTTATTGAATTTACTTAGAGAACTAACTAAATAGACTTTTATTTATTTAAGTGCTGCTGGAGATATGAGAAAAAAAGGAAAAACCACAGTCTTGCCAGGATCTACAGAATGCTGACCTGTCTGAATGTCTCTTTCCTTTCTCTTGATCATCTATCTTTACACTCTGGAGGACCAAAAGTAACTGAATAAACATTATCTTGTCCTTGGCCTTCACCAAGCAAAATTGTTTATATCAGAGACCATTTCCCTTTAGAGCCTGAGATCATTATTTTAAAGTAAATTGTCAAATGCTCCACAGTTGATCTCAGTTCAGTTCTGCCATTTGCTGCTCTATGAACCAAGTCCAGGGCATGACATTAAGCCTGTGACTACATAACATGAGAAAAATGTTTTAAGGCAGAATAAAATATCACGTACAGTTCCTGGCAGTGAATCTTAACAATTGAAATATCCTTGTCCAAGCAAACACTTCAAGACACTGTTTCAGAAATATGACAATCATGCCTACCACACATGCTGTTGTAAGAACTTAATGCAATAATGGAGAGAAAGAGCATGATGCTGTAACATGTCCAGTAGATTTTCAATAAACATTATTTGAATCAGAATTTATTGAAATGTATTATGACCCATAATGGAGGAAGGTAAAATTTAACCAAATTAAGCAGCATCCATTTCAGGAAATGTTAGCCATGAAAGGGAGCAGAGTATGTGACCCCAAGGTATGCTTCCCTGGTATGTGGATTATTTTGAGCTGAAGGCAGTTAAGACCAAGCAGACTCAAGAAAAACAGCCTTTACTTCTATTTTAACTGTCTAAAATAATTTAGAAAGGTCATCTGGCTAAGAGAGAGAGCCCTTACCAAAGATAACTTTTGTCTAAGTTATCTGTATGGCAGGGCAAACCTCTAATTACCAAACAACCGCTTTTCTTATCTTCCTGTGAATTGCCCTCCTCTCCTTTGAAGCCCTAGGCCCTTATCCCATTCCTTAGCTCAGGAGGGCACATAAGCCTCAACTGCCCAACTTGTCTGTGGATCTCATATCCATACATACATAATTCACTTTTTTCCTCCTGTCAATATATCTTATATCAATCTACCAGCCACAGAATTTAGAAAGGTGGAGGACAATTTTTTCCTCCCCAACAGCCATCTGGCTGCTTGTTTTCTCCTTTAACCACCAAACAGACCTTCAAAATATCTGAATGGCAGAATAAAAAAGGTAGGCCCAGCACAGTCTCCA
The DNA here is from genome assembly GCF_014898765.1 of Herpailurus yagouaroundi. Taxonomy (NCBI): domain Eukaryota; kingdom Metazoa; phylum Chordata; class Mammalia; order Carnivora; family Felidae; genus Herpailurus; species Herpailurus yagouaroundi. The sequence continues at coordinate 3,170,335 of NW_024412467.1, read as the reverse complement.
TGAAGTCTTTTGTACTGAACAGCTCTACCCAGATCTTTCTCTCATCTGATAGCACCCTGTTTCTGACACTTCAGTTGCCAATAGGCAGCTTACTTCATTTTCGTCCTCTTAAAAATCTCAATATTTCTGAATCTCTGCTCAAATTACATGTCCTTATTTACTTTTCTCATTTCCCCTAGTGCCCAGAATGAATTTGGCCTCCCTGCCCTAAACCTCATCTTCCTTTGAAGACAGAGTTCCCACTAGGCTTTTCAAACACTGAAGGGGGTAGAAGTATGTGGTGAGTGTCTTGCCCAAAGTTACGTTTCTTTTTTGCAGCGAAGTTGAGATTGAGAATCAAAACCAACATAGTTTCTAATTCTGAGACAAAGCATAGTTTCCTGTCCCTGTATGAAACAATTCTGGGACCAAAAATTATTTCTAATTTCCTAAGAGTCCTAATTTCTTAAACAATTTCCTATTTCCAGTTTTCTAAACCATAACGGGGCTCTAGCAAAAATAACAGCTACTTCGTCTAGGATATACTTAGTCTGGGTGATCAGACTGTATAACTAAAATAGTTAACTTGTCAAAATTAACAGCTCACACATTAATGCTTACTTCAATACTGTTACTTTACTGTGCCCACCCTAAATGTCTAAATTCTGTCCAGTCTCAACTGGTAAAAGTACCCAGCCCAGGTCCCCAAAACCCTAATAAATATCCTTCTCTGACTTGCTCCTACTGTAATATTACTAAGACACAGTCTTACATTGTGTCCCCCTTAGTACAGTAAGTCTAATAATCTTAGCATTGGTTGATCAATAGTTTTTCTGGTGGGTTTTCCATAGCCAAGAAACACAAAGTGATCCCCAATTCAGTGTTTATCTTTTCTACTACCCTAAGCCATTACAATACGGTCTTTTCTATTCAAAAATAAAAGTTTCCCTTTAAAATGTGAACCTTATGTGTTGCTGTTAACATATAACCTAAGTCTACTTATATGCAATATATACTTCACTGAATGACACATGCACAGATTTTATTAATAACAGCACTAACAACAATATCTTTTATGTGTCTTCCAAGTTCTAGACACTTTATATGCATTATTATCTCATTTATTCCTAACATCCTGTAAGCAAGGCAAGTTATCTTCCCCATTTCACGTGATGGAGTTGAGTTTCAAAGGGGTGAAATAACTATCTTAAGCCCACACAGCCGGTAAGTACCAGAGTTTGAATTCAAATCCATGCAACCAGCTTCCAGAGCACAGGTTCTTAAATGGGCTGTACTGTTTAGAATCTTAGAATAGCTCTGATTTCAAAAACCACTCCTTTTCTACTACATAAAAATATCTTAAAGGGGTGCAAATATCAGGAAATACATAGAATTTCTGAGTAAAATTTGCTGTGTAAGGATTAGGTGGAGGCTTGCTAGTGAGGGAAAAACAAAGGGAAGAACGATTATCCTGGCCAGCTGAGCAGTAATACAAATTTGGCAAGGAGAAGGCAAAATAGCAACTTTCATACTGAAGTATTATAAATTGGTGAAGACTCTATGGCATGTGCTTTGGCAACGTCTAACAAAATTATACACATAAAATACAGCTCAAAAATACATTAAAAAGAAAACACAGGACACTGGAGAAAGGGATTGTGAAGGACATCTTTTCACTGTATAACTTTTCCAAGTTTTGAATGTTAAACTATGTGAATGTTTCCTTATTAAAATATAAATGTAATTTAAAATCAACAAACAAACAAAAATAATGACTGTTTCAAAATACTTCTACTCTAACCAGTTCAGGTTCAAAAGAAATTGGTGGTATTATACCCACACTCCCCACCTGCTCAATCCTCTTCCCAAACCCTGACTGGTACATATTTGATGGCTAAATTTCTTATAAATATAAAAACAATATAATTTCATTAATCTTCAAATGTCTGCAAACCCCGCTGGGACTTTAATCCATATGTATGTTACACCTACACAGCCTATTCAATTTTTATTTTGGTATCAGTATTTTTTAAGAAATATTTTAATCTAGGGGAGCCTGGGTGGCCCAGTCCGTTAAGTGGTGACTCTTGATTTTGGCTCAGGTCATGATCTCATGGTCATGAGATTGAGCCCCACATCAGGTTCTACACCGACAACATGAAGCCTCCTTGGGATTCTTTCTCTCCCTCTCTTTCTCTGCCTCTCCCCAAACTCACTCACTCTCTCTCTCTCTCAAAATAAACATTTAAAAAATAAATATTTTAATCTACTGCCTTATCAGATGCCCTCAACATCTGCAAAGAGCATGAGGTGGTGAAGGAGCCTGTTCCTTCAGTAGTTGAGCAGTCTTACTTAAGAAGTGAACTTTTAATAGACGTGAAATACAAAATATTTTTTTTTCTTGAAGGGAAATAATTTTCAAAGCCTGTGGAGACTCTGAATGTGTGTGTGCGAATTAACATGACTCAACTTCAGAGAAAAATGGGGCGGGATCTCCTTCAGCTCTGGACTTGGGGTATGGGAAGCAGCCACCCATGAAGCAGCTACCTATGACTACCTCTTCCTCATTGTGTGAGATGCTGTGGAAGATTTAGACAAGTGTGAGGAAACTTTAACATTTCCTCTCAGACGTGGGTATGTGTCCTCTAAATAGCTGAACCAGAGCCTAAGTTAGAAAGAGGCAGGAGAGTGCCACTGGGCAACAACTGAATGCCCACCAGTTTTGCCGTTCAGAGACCATGGGCCCACCATGTGCCACAAAAGGGGAAGTGCATGTGGGACTCTGATACTGAGGTACTTCTAATACATGGGACCCATGATTCTTTGTGAGAGAGCACATTTCACTAACTTAGAGTCTGCTGCTTTAGAAAAATAGACCATCATCAATAGCCTTATATTACTCACTTGATGGCATTATTATTATCTCCATTGTCATCATTCTTGACCATTTACTGTGTGCCTCTATTTGCCAACTACATCAGTAGGCATTTTGCGTACATTTTCTCTAACCATCACAGTGACCTGAGATGGCAAATACAATCTCTTCTTTTTAATGAGGAGAAACTGAGGCTCAGAAAGATTTAGTGACCTACCAAGATTACCTGGTAGAGCCAGATGGGAGCTCAGGTTATCCTGACTCCTTGAACTACAAGATAGCGTTGTAACTACTTAGATGGAATTATTTACAAAAAGATCAGCCAACCAAAGCAGCATCAAACATACTTGAGGTCTACAAATGGTGTCAGTGGGTCATGCAATCTCTCAGCCTCACACAATGAACATCACCCCAGATTACTCAGAGTCTCCTGGCAAAGAACAAGAGTTCTCTGCCCTATCACCCTCCCTCTCATGTCCAAAAATTCATCACTCTCCATTCTCAGAGTGGGATGAAGAGCTTTCTTGTAGCCAATTGGCTTTCACACACCCTCAGTTCCTCTGAAGCCCAACCTCCTTCAAAGCAGGTATGTCTCCCTAGCAGAAGCCTTCTCAAAGACCTCTATTTTAGGGAAGCAAGAAGGGCAGAAAGTCTACTACCCAGAACATTTATTTTCTCCTGATGTGGACTTTTCCTTGGCCACAAGTCCATCTCAAGTAGAACTGCTCTGTATGGCATTTCAAGTTTTTATATCTTGGGTATCTGTCTCTCCTCCTTTTCACAACACACCTTCTGAACATCAGGCTTTCTCTAAGGACAATGATATGTCTCACAACTCATTAGGAATTCCTCTTTTTCACCACTATTGGCTATGATGGTTTATCAAGAACTGATAGGAAGAACATATGTGTGTTAATGAAGGAGATGGCCTCCTCCCCCCTGTTCAGCCATGAACACCAATAGGGAAGCCAGCAGAAGAACCATGGCATTGAGCAACTCAGCTCCCTCATCATCCAGAAAGACACATGGCTTGTGCTCTCTATGGCCATAAGGAAGAGTTTCTCTCTCTCTCTCTCTCTCTCTCTCTCTCTCTCTCTCTCTCTCCCACACACACACACACACCCCAACTCTCACCCATTCTTTAGCTTATGAGTCAAATTGTATCCTCATTTTTTAGAGGACCTTCCTCTGACTTACCTATCCCTAAGCTGGACTTTCTATCCTCTGAACAAATGACAGCATTTGTTATTGATGCTTGTTGGCACTTGACATATACAACATTATTTTCATAAAACCAATTATTAGCTTCTTAAATTACACTATAAGTTCCTTGGAAATAGCAACTAAATTTTGTCCATGACACCCAGAGTGATGCTTTCTTTGCCCAGAGCAGACATTCATGAAGAAAAAGTTTAAACATAAAATGATATTTTAAACTAAAATTTTAAAATGCAAGCATTACCATGAATATTGTACCCCTTCAAGGTAATATTTGAGTGTTATACACTTACTCAAAGATATTTCTATTAACTCAATACATGCATAATAACCCTCTTGTTTCATTCCCTCATATTATTTTAAATTTGTTCAAAAAATAATTGCCATAAGTTACCACAAGCCAGGAATTTTGATAGATACCAAAGACTTAATGTAGAACAAAACACCAAACAATAAGAAACCTATAAATTATATGAAGAATGAAGCCATATGTGAAGATGTACTACAAGAGACAGTGGGAAAGTTGAGTTGTGAATCACTTGCTGTAGCAGCACAAAGAAGACCCCAGACAGTCCTCACTAGAAAGTTCTAGAACAAGTAAGGCTTTTACAGAGAGAGAAGGGGACAGGCATTTCAGAAAACACAACAGCCTATCCAAAGGTACAAACATTGGTAGCAGGCAATACCTGTGGTGTACTTGAGAAAGGCAAGAGGCTGGAGCTAATCTTCATCCTTTGAGGATCGACATGATTTTGTTTTAGAACTTGTCAAAGTCCTCTCAAAGCCAAGACTGATGGACAAAATAGTCAATAAAATCTTGGTAAAACCACTGGGCCTATGGACCATGAACTTCGTCTGGGGGAGTATCTAAGATAGAATTAACAGATTTGAACAACAATACAAATTACTTCAGGGTATAAAGCTCTCTTCAGTGCATACATTTTGGTAAGTCTGTTTGAAAATTAATCTTAACTTCTTTCAATCCAAAGCCCCTATTTATTATTTAACAAAAGAATCAGTGATTTATGAAGAGTAGACGTTAATAAAATCCTGACTTCAAATTATGTTTGACATTATTGGCCCAATTACTGTGAAGAGATAATTCTGTGTCATTGGATTAGACAATTGGAAACTATTAGAAATAAGACCACATTTTTTTCTTTTGGTCTCAAACTGTTTATTACTTGCAGCTTACAGACAAAGAAACAAAATGTTTTCAACTTTTTCTAGGGTCATTTATAAGGTTTTGTCTCATGCTATATTCTTAGTGATTTTACCAGATCTTGCCATAAGAATAAGCACATTATTGTCAAAAGCTTGCCAAAAAAGCCAAATTACTCTTAGCCTTTTGGTTATCAAACAATTGAATGTTTATGGTAGAAGGTGTGGAAAGTACTGGAAAGTCAAAATAAGAATGAAAATTACCCATGACCCTTACCACAGTCATTATTTTAGTAAATGTCCCTCCAGTTCATTTTTCTATTCATTTGTATTTTTTTGAAAACAATAATCATTAAATAGATGTTTTGTATCATAATCATTTTTGCTTAATCATATATTATGAATATTGACTACTAGAAATTTAGATTCAGTTTTTTCCAAGTCAGAAAGCCAAAGAAAAAAGTGATCAATTTGGCATAGAGTATCATTTTCTTTTTCAGTACTGAGGAATAATCAACATGGCTTCATTTAACCATGATGTCCTGCATGGCAAACACTCGCTGTGGGGACAGCTTACTTGGCAAGACGCACCACAGACTTAAGATAACTAACTCCAAATGGATCCTTTGTTTTATTCCGTAAAAACAAACGATTTTTACTTTTAGTGGTATGCAGATTTAATTTCTTCCATACTGCCTTTCACCAGAATACCATCCAGTACAATGGTCACAAAGACCATAGCTCACGTTTGGCCTTTGTTTAGGCAAGGCCCGCTTTGTTGCTGATAGGTAATTTTCCCTGTAAATTCTGTTTTACACCACTGGAATGAAAAAAAATGCAAACAGATATTAAAGCATTTAATGGGAAAAAATTATTTCCATGGTTTTAAGCAACATTTGAAGAATTTTTAAGAAAGAAAAAAAAATCAGGACTGAAGTCTGAAGTCACTGAACAGATCAAATGAACTAAGGCACTGAATGAAGTGTACTAATGTCAAATCATGGTTTATGTTAGAAGATGTGGAAGACACTGGAAGGCCCAAATAAAAAGAACAGAACTCAACCATGGCTCTTGCAGCTATGATTTTGGCCACTGTCTCCCCTAGTCTGAGATGTCTGTGTTCTACTCAACTATCACACAGGGTAGAATCCATTTTCCATGACTGGTTTAGGGCAGTGATTTTCACATTGCCAATTACAACCCTTAGGTACATGGGAAAATCAATTTAGTGTATCACAACTAGTATTTTAAAACTTGAAATAGAATAAAATAGAAAATATATGAGTGAATTGTACAACATAAGAGCAAATATAATTTCTAAAACATTGAAAGCCAGTGGGTAGGTAGGTCCAGAGTAGGTCTGATTTTAAATGTTCAAAAGCCCCAGCTCAGAGCACAGCTTTCCAAGTGCCATCCTACTGATGGGTTCACAATGGATTACATTTAATCAGGAGAGGCTGATTTCACCAGCTCTCAGGGTAGCCAGCCAGGGCCGAAATTTGTGGGAACCCCCAGACCAGTTCCTTGAAGGGGTGAAACATTATCTGGGGTTCTCAGAAGGCACCCTGAGTGCAAAAAGGACTGTTGGTCATGTGGCAGTCCTTGTGGTCACACGCACAATAAGGGCCACCCAGAACATGCTGTTCACCCCACAAGGTCCTGGCTCTGGCCAAGATGTCCATCTGGACATCTAGTTCTGTAACCAGCTGAGATCACACTGCTGCCATTGTGAACAGGGAGCCCTGATGGAGTTCATTTTCTAGGCTCCCAAGAGTCAGAAAATGTGGCTCAAAATAAGGTAGTTGTACAATTGGGGCAGGATGTCCATGAAGGTCCAGGAAAGATCCCCAAATCTCTGCATTTATATATATTAAGCCTATCTATCCTTCTGTAATGGATATGACCTTTAGTGACATCCAAGCCAGCTGAATGTGACTGCTTTAACAATCACATGGGTCATCTGCAAATTAGGTTTGATCTATATTTTGGGAAACTTATTATAAAAATTCTATGATAAAATTCAAAACTCATTCACATTATCACCAGAAATTTCATCCTTACCTACACTGATGAAATAGGAAGAATGTTGGGCTCTTTACATAAAATGTCAAATGTTATACATTTTTGAATGGTTGTAAAAATGGCTTTAAATTTTATATCACCTACTTGTGCAAAATAATTCTCACAAGAATGCAAAAAGAATTCTTAAGAACTCAGAGAGATCACCATTAAAGAGGTTTAATCAAAAGTTTCATTAGCCATTTCAAACTGATATGAAATGGTAATGTTCACAGATGCAAACTCCATTCATCATTAAAACTTGTGAGCAGAAATTATTCGGAAATTTTATATAAATTCACTAACTAGCATTTTTGGTTTTGTTTTTACAACATAATAACCTACAATATAAAGGAAATGCAATGAACTTTTTAAACCCAACCTCATCAAAAATCAAATCAAGGGGCGCCTGGGTGGCACAGTCGGTTAAGCGTCCGACTTCAGCCAGGTCACGATCTCGCGGTCCGTGGGTTCGAGCCCCACGTCGGGCTCTGGGCTGATGGCTCAGAGCCTGGAGCCTGTTTCCGATTCTGTGTCTCCCTCTCTCTCTGCCCCTCCCCCGTTCATGGTCTGTCTCTCTCTGTCCCAAAAATAAATAAAAAACGTTGAAAAAAAATTAAAAAAAAATCAAATCAAAATACTTAAAATATGTAAAATATATAATGAGATATGTGTGTGTGTGTGTGTGTGTGTATATATATATATATATATATATATATATATATAGTGTGTGTGTGTGTGTGTGTGTGATTTTTTTTTAAGAAAAATGATATCACCTAACAGAAGACTAACTAGACTAATTCACTGCTGCCCAGCCCTGCTGTTCTTTTTACCATGCTGAAGATCGGTGCCGTATGACTTGAACAAGACTCAGCATATCACTGATAATATATTACAGGTGCTGCACAGGGAGAGGATTAAACTGAAGGGGGCTAGTCTTTCACAAAGAATTGCAAATGAGCACTGTTGCCAGCCATCAATGCCATGGTATAAATGATTCTTGTAGCTTATTCAGAATGACCTTTTACAACAACGTTTTTGGTTAATTTTACATGCCAACTTGACTGGGCTCATGGATGTCCAGAAAGCAGGTAAAACGTTATTTCTGGGTGTGTCTGTGGGTGACTCTGGAAGAGATTAACACTTGAATCCAGAAACTAGGTCAAGAAGATCACCCTCACCAATGTGGGTGAAACATCACCTCATCTGCTAATGGTCTGAACAGAATTAAAAAGATGGAAGGGGTGCCTGGGTAGCTTGGTCGGTTGTGCATCGACTTTAACTCATGATCTTGCAGTTTCTGAGTTCAAGCCCCGCGTCGGGCTCTGTGCTGACAGCTCGGAGCCTGGAGCCTGCTTCAGATTCTGTGTCTCCCTCTCTCTCTGCCCCTCCCCTGCTCATGCAAGCTCATGCGTGTGCGCGCTCTCTCTCTCTCTCTCTCTCCCCCCTTCAAATATAAACATTTTTTTAAATTTTTTTAATAAAAAATTAAGATTAAAAAAAAGACGTTAAGAGGTCTCATTCGCTTTTCTCCACCTAAGCTGGGATGTCCGTCTTATCCTTCGGACTCAGACCAGGACCTGCACCATTGGTTCCCTGGGCTCTCAGGCCTTCAGGTATTGGCTAGAAACCTATCATGGTTTTTTTGAGCCCCCATCTTGCAGGTGGTGGACTGTGGGACTTCTCGCCTCTGTAATTCATGAGCCAATCCCTCATAATAAATATGTTTCTATAGGTCTACATATGTCGTATTGGTTCTGTCTCTCCGGAGAGCCCGACTAAAGTTCTGTAATTGATGTGGCTCACCTGGTGGACCCACTGGGGCACCAGACAAGGTAGAGTTGACTATAATCAGAGTGTCTACAATACTTGGGGACATCCTTCACTAGAGACTTCATGAATAAGATAAAAAGTGCTCATTAAGAAAAGCAGTCTTTTATATTTATTTTACAATAGAAATACCTCAAGCAGGACTATAGACAACCATCTCTGAATACTCCTTATGGTTGGATTCTCTGAATATCCATAAACCACTTACTTAAAAGAACAGCCTCTGGGGCGCCTGGGTGGCGCAGTCGGTTAAGCGTCCGACTTCAGCCAGGTCACGATCTCGCGGTCCGTGAGTTCGAGCCCCGCGTCGGGCTCTGGGCTGATGGCTCAGAGCCTGGAGCCTGTTTCCGATTCTGTGTCTCCCTCTCTCTCTGCCCCTCCCCTGTTCATGCTCTGCCTCTCTCTGTCCCAAAAATAAATAAAAAACGTTGAAAAAAAAATTTTAAAAGAACAGCCTCTGATATGATCTGCTTTCATTCCCTTTTTTGCAGGACCACCTCAACCCACATCAGTCTCAAGTTATGTTTTCTTCACAAAATTCGGGACCTTCTTTTTTGACAACCTGTCTGACTTGTTAATGCAATAGCTTAGAGCTCACTGTGGAAAAACAGACTGATCCCAGGCATGGGATTTTAAAATCAGGCTTTTCCATGTGTAAGGTTGAAGGCGAGTAAGAAAGAGAAGAGGGCTTCCCAGCCAGAGGCTGGGGGCCGCTACAGACTCTCCCTTGACATATCAAAATGACACATTTTCCTCTACATGTAGGTATAACCCAAGGCCCTGCTAACAATTGCTTTGTGGTCTGCCTGAGAAACAGGACTGTGTGGTCACAAGGGAGAAAGATCTACAAAGGTTATTTGAAAGGCCATGATAACATACCTTTGAAAGAGCCCACAGTATATCTCTAATAAATGGCATGGGTCCACAAAGCTACTGCAGTGCTAGGTCAGGGAGACACTGGAAATGTATGAAGAAGCCACACTGTTTGTGCAGAGAAGTAGAACACTGAAGTTCCTGTTGCTAATTGAGATTTTAACTTTCGTAACACATGACATGGGTTTCTGTTGAGACAACCTTCCTCTTCTGTACCAAGACGGCACTGATTCACGTGTACAGAAACCTATCCCTTCCCACACACACTATGCAGAGTAGACACCCGCCATTTTACTTATGGCCCGGGAGTGGTTTCCCTCTCATCGTACACGCGTGTCCTTCATCATCAGTCATGTTCTGTGTATTCAGACCATAAGCTCCAGGAGAAGGAGCTATTTCACCTAGTTCCCCAAGTAGCCCAACAGCTTACAGGTGCACAATAAACACATATGAATAAACAAATAAATGGGAAGATATATTTTATCCATTCTAGTACAAAGAGTGACTCCCTAACTGGCATCCAAGCTGGAAATTAATTCCTCTCCCATCCCAGGCAGAAACATGAAAACTTTAATAAATTCCTGTGAAGAAACACCAATCTGCCATAGCGTTAGTGGTGTTCCTAACTGAACCACTCATGCGTTACACTGTAGGCACCACCACAATAACCATTATTGCCATGGGTAGCAAATAATCGAAAGTGAGGAGACAAGTTCTGTTCTTTATTTCACCCTGACTGCAAACTCTGAACTCCCAATCTCCCTTTTCTCTTCCACTCACAATAGTTCTGGGTAAACAACTACACACCAGGTAAGAAAAACAGCCAGGATCATTTGCAAACTTTGGGCCTCGGTGTTTCTTAACTAAGAGAACTACGTCATTAGTTTACTGAAGACTTCCTTTTTAAAAAAAAATGTGTATGTAATGGCTTCTATTTTTTTATTTATTCCCCCCACCCCATTAGTACCTAATAAAATATAGATGAAGAAAGGACACTCAAAATATGTAGTGGAGTCTGGGGTGCCTGGTGGCTCAGCCGGTTAAGTGTCTGACTTCAGCTCAGGTCATGATTTCACGGTTCGTGGGTTCGAGCCCCACGTCGGGCTGTGTGCTGACAGCTCAGAGCCCGGAGCCTGCTTCGGATTCTGTGTCTCCCTCTCTCTGCCCCTTCCCCACTCACACTGTCTCTCTCTCTCTCTCTCTCAAAAATAAACATTAAAAATTTTTTAAAAATATGGTGGAGTCATACTACACTTCTACAAAAAGTACGGGAACCAAACACCAGTTCAATCGCCAGGAAATTCGAGGAGGCTGTCCTTGCACTGTGACAAGTGGAGAGAGGCAGCCCCCATTCTCCCAGGGGGCCCACAGACTGAAGATGCTTCAAAGCAAACTCCCCAAACTCTGTCTTACAGGGTAATGCCTTTTAAAGGAGACAAAAGTCACCCCCTCCCCCTCTGCTCTTTATACCTTTTTACAGTATTTTGGAAACAGCACGGGAAGTGACTTGTAGCTGAAAAGCCATTTGCAGCATCACTGAGCCACTAATGGCAGCCCCCTCCCAGCAGGCTTATTTGTAAAAATACGACTTTCCGTTAACCTGGTGAGCTGCATGCTTCCAATAACATCCGGCAGTCCAGAGCCGATTGTGAATATACCCCAGGTTCCAAGTGGATCATGGAACTAAATCATCTCTTATTCCAGCCTGCTCATTTTGAACCGACTCATTTTACAGTGTGGTTAGCATAGCCTTTCCAGTTAAGGATGATTGCTCAAAGCACTTAGGGCAATGTTGTCTTAGCACAGCATCTAGAGTGAGGCAGTTGACACAAATTGCATCGTATGCTGCTTGAGATTTAATGTTGTTACTGCCAGGAGAATATTTTTGCAAAGGTTACTGATGTATAACAAAATAAAACATGCACTAACACCAAACCCTCAATCAGACTTCTTCTTTACTCTGAGATTCCAATTATATCACTTTTCTTAAATGGAGGCTATTAACCAAGAAGACAGTCAACAAAAATCTGTATTTCTCAATTAATATCAAAAGCCTTTGGTATAATAACCACATGACAGAAAATACTGTCCATTGTACAAATCCTTTGTTTCCAAAATAAATGCAACGGCTGCTTCTAAGATTTCACACCGTAAGTGCTACATGTTTACTTTAACCTTCTCAGTCTATGCTAAACCTTGCAACATTTCATTTCTTCTCTCTGTATTCTGTATTGAAGGAAAAGAAGGATAACGTAAGAAAGTCACTAGAAATATATGGAGGATATACCAGGTACACTGTAAAATGATCTCTGAGTAACAGAACATCCTTCTTTCATTTCCCGGAAGCATATTGTGCCAGAGGTCATAAACTTTAAAACTGCCCAATTAGATTTTATACCAAGCAATACAATTTAGCCTTCTGTGGATCCATGAACTCTGGCTCCCCGTGAATTAAATGGGCCCACAAATCACTACATACAAGATAACTTGCACAGCGTGTATATATGCCTATTAATTATTTCTCCAACGCTAATATAATTAAGAACTGGCCCTAATATGTTGGGTCCTTATTTTAATTGTTCTACATCCTGTAATAATTTCAAAGAAAGCTTTTTCTGTGCTAACCTGGCTTCATGATCAGAATTTTCCATTTCTCTGATTTCCATTTTAATTGGCCTGCTCTTAACAGGTCTAATTTTATTTTTAAAATTTTTTTTCAACGTTTTTATTTATTTTTGGGACAGAGAGAGACAGAGCATGAACAGGGGAGCGGCAGAGAGAGAGAGGGAGACACAGAATCGGAAACAGGCTCCAGGCTCCGAGCCACCAGCCCAGAGCCCGACGCGGGGCTCGAACTCACAGACTGCGAGATCGTGACCTGGCTGAAGTTGGACGCTTAACCGACTGCGCCACCCAGGCTCCCCAACAGGTCTAATTTTAGATTTAGCTATAGTTAGGTGTGGCTTTGGTCAGAGATATTTTTTCCTCTTCTATAAAGATCTACCTATTCACTGTTCGTCTCAGTGGGTACATGGGAAGGACAGAAATAAAAACAGATACAACTAAGAATAAATAGATTGCATTTGTTCTCATAAACTATCAGCATTGGTATGTTGGTTACCCATCATCTATAGCCATTTAATCGCACTGCTGGATATAACATAATAGTCTTCCAAAACTGGTAAGAGGATCAGAAAGGCAATGTCCCAAACATCTTAGGTCTTTCTTCGAGGTCTGGGGTCATCAAGATTATCATGTCTTCCATGTACCATGGCCATCCTTCAGGTGAGGGATAACCACAAAAAGAAAACTATGCCACAGGGCACTTGGGTGGCTCAGTCAGGTAAGTGACCGACTACTGACATCAGCTCACAGTTCACGAGTTCAAGCCTCACATTGGGTTCTGCACTGACAGCTCAGAGCCCGCGTGGGATTCTCTCTCTCCCTCTCTCTCTGCCCCTCCTCTGCACTCACTCTCTCTCTCTCTCTCTCAAAATAAATAAACATTAAAACAGATTTAAGAAAAGAAAAATATGCCACTAGAAAGGGAAATTTTCTCATCTCCAAACCATTTACTTGCTTTGAAGGAAAAAGCCTCCAAAACTTCCAGATGAGTGGGCTTAAATGGGTCAGCAGGCATGTTCTGTTGAGATATCACCTCTCCAAAGTTGGAAAACTATTCAATTTAACCTAAATCACTGAAGCCTCTAAAGTAACCTAAGCATACAAATACTCCTCTGGGAAGGTAAGTGTTTCTAATTCAAATTTCAGCCTTAAAAAGAATATAGACAAATGTAAAAGAAAAAAACCTGAAAATTGGGAAATGAATCCACAGAAATTTTTATAAGATGATTATTTAAATAAATAAGGGTAATTCTGGGACCAGTCTGATACTTTCTTTAAATCTTATTTTCAAATCTTTCAAGATAACATTATGAAACATTTTTAAAAGAGCTAAAAAAAAAAAAAAAAAAAAAACCTTAGAGAGGGGTGAAATAGACAGGATTATGTATGTGTGATTATATGAAACCAGAAACTCAACATGAATATTCAAGGTGATCCTGTGAAACTTAAAGGAAAGGTATAAATACATACTACAAAGTTGGTGAACCTGAAGACATTATACCACGTGAAAGAAGTCAGTCACAAAAGACAACACTTTAGGTAACTCCATCTGTAGAAAAGTCCAGAAGAGACAAAGGCATAGGGATATAAAGTGAACCAGTGTTGCAGGAGCTGGGGTGGGTGGTGGGATGGCAATGAGGAGTAACTGTGAACAGGAACAGGGCTCCTCCTCGGCATGATGAAAACATTCTGAAATTAATGATAGTGCGGGGTGCACAACTCTGCAAATACACTGAGCCGTTGAAGGCACACCTAAAATGGGCCAAGTGCACAGTACATAGAATATGTCAGTGAAGCTGTGATATAAAAAACAACACACAGAAGTCAGCATGCTAATGTCCACATAAATAAGGATAAAAATCACCTTGTATCAGGACTCTTAATAATAATGGCCAGTGAATTTTCTCCTGAAACATTCCTAGATTAGTCACACAGATCAGAATTACCAACATTCAGAATGTGTTTTGTTTTGTTTTTAAGAGAGGTGAACATCTTATGCACCGTCTCAAGAAAGGTTGAGGTTTGAAGAGTAGGAACAATCACGTATATCATGGGGGCAAATTCCTTCCTATTCCATGGAAAAGGGCTACGGATCCATTGCCACAAAGGGAGCATCCATGCTGGACAGATTATCCACCTGATCCATCCATCCACTTCAATGGACCAAACCACTAGACTACTGGTCGCCTCTCTGGCTGGCTCTCTGACCCTCAATACCAATTTGTTGTAGGTCCTCAGACACTTACAGTGTACCCACGTATCCTAACAACTGTTGTGTGGACATCCCTCTGCCCATCTCACTGGTTTTATTTTTATTTTTATTTTTCTTAATTTATCTAGAGAGAGAGAGAGCACGCGTGGGAGAGGGGCAGAGGCAGAGAGAGAGTGAGAATCCCAAGCAGGCTCCACACAGCACAGAGCCCGGTGTGGGACTCAAATTCACAAATTGCAAGATCACAGCCTGAGCCGAAACCAAGAGTCTGATGCTCAATGGACCAAGCCACCCAGGCACCCCTCACGTGTTTATAAAAACAAAGATTTACAACTCCACACCCAACTGAAATAAAGCTCAAGAACTCGAAGTGACCACTTTTTCACTTATGGCAAAGAAGTGTCTCTAAAACTATAAAACGAAATTAAATAAAACACTCGTGAACAGAGCCAGGAGTTGGTTTTACCAGCAGGCCCTCAACCCAACGTAGGCCACAGTGACAAGAAAGAACTCACAGAAGCCAGTTTCACTCCTCCTGACAAATTCTGCAGGCATCGCCCATTTCACATGCAAGCTCAGGAAGCCAGGTCACAGAGGGTCTGAGCAATGAATTTACAGTTTTATGAAACTAGAAATTAAAGCTCCTATCTCAACCTTACTTAACAAAAATGACAATTTTTAAGGCATTCAGATCATGCCTACATGTTTACCAATACTTTCATTTTGGGGGTGAATTTATATAAATCCAATAGTGGATTTAAAAATACATGAAGAGGGGCACCTGGGTGGCTCAGTCAGTTGGGCGTCCGACTTTGGCTCAGGTCATGAGCTCACACACCGTGAGGTGGAGCCCCGTGTCTGACAGCTCGGAGCCTGGAGCCTGCTTCGGATTCTGTGTCTCCCTCTCTCTCCGCCCCTCCCCCACTCATGCTCACTCTCTCTGTCAAAAATAAATAAACATTAAAAAAATTTTTTTAAATAGATGAAGAGGCAGATGAGATGAATAGACAATAGATAGATGGATGATAAAGAAAGAAAGAAAGAAAGAAAGAAAGAAAGAAAGAAAGAAAGAAA
>NW_024412467.1:3140806-3154420 GCF_014898765.1 Herpailurus yagouaroundi | reverse complement strand
AAAGAAAGAAAGAAAGAAAGAAAGAAAGAAAGAAAGAAAGAAAGAAAGAAAGAAAAAGAAGGAGAGAGAGACTAGGAAAAAAGCACATTCAGGGTGAACTGCAAGATCAGTTGAAAGTCAACTATCCAAACCCAGGGCTGCTCATGCCTCTGACTCTTGAGGAGAAGAGATATGTGTCAAAGACCATACATGTCAAATATACTAGGGCCCATCAAACCTCTCTTAGCAATCAGGGAATATTCACCGGTGACTTAGACTAAGTCACTTGTGTGGTGATCCTGGCAGCAAATGTCAGAAAATGTTGCCCTTCACTTTATCTGTCACTGACACTTGACCAGAGTGCTTTTCTTTCTTCACCAGAGAAAAGAGAAAGTCAACTCAGTGGAGGAGGTATGGCTGTCAGGGTGATGACGGGAAATGCACACACGTTTTGAAAATGATGGAGTGTCCCCACTGAGTCCATACTGTTCAGAACATTTGGGACAGTTGATTATTACCCTAGCATGATTCACAGAGAGCTCACTTCTTCTGCTGGCATGGAAACAAGAGGAAAGGCTAAGACATCCCATCCAGGAGAGATATATCTGGCACTGCCCACACAGGGGCCTCGTTGATGTCTGGGAGAGCATCCCTTCATGCCCTTGGCCTGAAAGATGCAACTATCAAGCTTTTTGTAGAGGAAAGAGAGCACGAGTTTTGACCATCATTGAGTTGGGTTAATTGTTGCAGCTGCCCCGTGGTATGGAGTGGGGACAGAACAGAGATTCCACCCCACTCCAATGCAGTCTTTGGGAATTTTGGAAGATGGGGAAAATATGTAGAGGATGCGTGATTTTCCATGGAGAAAGACAGGGTCAATGCCCACATATCCTGAATTGTATTTCCCCCAGCAAACATCAGTGTCAAATAAGTAGCAGAGAGAGCCTTTGCCACTGGAGCTCAGAGAGTGCATGGCCTGGTGGGAGCAAGAGCAGGAAGTATCACGTAGTCTTGAAGGCTGTGAAAGCTTCCATTAGATAAACAAGCGTACCCCAGTCGGTAGGCACAAGCTGAGCAAAATGTGCACCTGGGAAACAACGAGCCGATCGGTCTGGCCCCACAAGAGAGGCTGTGTTCTCAGACTACACTTTGTCCTCTTAGCTGGAAGGAAGAGAGCCAGGAGGAGGAAAGTGAGGGAACACATAAGACGCTGGTGTTCGGGATTAGCAATGGAGTGTGCTCCCTCTGAGACCAGCAGTAATGGCGCCACGTCCCTGTAATGCACTCAAGCCAGGAGCATCCTTTCTGTAAGAGCCCCTTCGGGTCATACATTGCAGAAAGCCACCCATGACCACACACCCTGCCTGCCACGTCTCTGGGCATTCTGAAAAGGACATAAAAGACTTAGCTGAAAAAAAGCTACAATTATTCCAGACATTTTAGAACACACCTCTGCCACATTCAGAATGTCCCATCATAGGCTTTAACGTGTGAACTCCTATAGGAGAAAGTCTAGACTGAAGTCTCCTCTTGAAATGAAAGCTTACCTGTATCCAACTTTACCTCAAATTGAAACAGATTTTGGCAACTAATTGGAAGGTCTTCCTCTTACCCGAGCGAAAAGTATCAGTAACTCCTTTTGGCTTTACGCTGGTTAATTTTTGATTATGAAGTGAAATTTGGAAATATGGATTTTGTTGTTCTTGTTAAGAGGCTAGGAGGAAATGTGTCGCTCAGGCAAGCTCTAGGTGCAAGCTTATTAATGATATATTTTCTTCTTTATACTTATCTGCATTCTCCAGTTTTCCTTTAAAAGGCCCATGTTATAGGGCACCTAGATGGCTCAGTCAGTTAAGCGTCCGACTTCAGCTCAGGTCATGATCTCACAGTTCATGTGTTCGAGCCCGCGTCGGACTCTGTGCTGACAGCCCAGAGTCGGGAGCCAGCTTGAGATTCTGTGACTCTCTCTCTCTCTCTCTCTCTCTCTCTCTCTCTCTCTGCCCCTCCCCCACTCAGGCTCTGTCTCTCTCTCAAAAAATAAATAGACATAAAAAAATTTTTTTTAATAAAAGGCACGTTTTTATATTCAGAAAAAAATTTCAAAAAAAAGAAAAAGAAAGAACAATATTACCATTAATCTTTAAGTTGGCAAAGCAATGAAAATAAAACAAAGCCAAAATGCCTACATGTTACCAGCGATTGGTTTCAACAAGAAAGTGAGTGACACCTTCTTCTTTCAACTCTTCTGCATTCTTCAAATTTTCTACCAAGAGTAAGTATTTTTAATTAATAAATAATTTGAGGAACAAAGAAAAATTGGAAAGAAAATGTTGCCTTATTTAGTTTTTAATTGCCTGGAAGTTTAAATGACAGTAATTATTTAACTGGAAGAAAGCTGAGTGGGCAGGTCCCACAAAGCTCACCGGAGATCGAGATAAGGACTCACCAAGAGTGTGCAGCAGAAGGCTTCCAAAAGCCTGGTCTCCAAAATATCAGTTATTTTTGAAAAGAGCATCCACACCAACCTGCTAGTGTCTCTCACATTGTTGCTGTTAAATCATTTCTTCAGCTTCTAGAATACCAATGTCCTTGGGAAGGGGACTAGCAGCCAGAAGCAAATCAGACAAGTTGAAGGTGCCATGAAGAGAATGCAGACCTGGAGCGCCTGGGTGGCTCTGTTGGTCAAGTGTCCAACTCTTGACTTCGGCTCAGTCATGATCGCACAGAACCTGCTTGGGATTCTGTCTCCCTCTCTCTCTGCCCCTCCCCTGCTCGCTCACTCTCTTTCTCTCTCTCTCTCTCTCTCTCTCTCTTAAATAGAGAGAGAGAGAGAGAGAGAGAGAGAGAGAGAGAGAGAGAGAGAACACAGACCTGAACCCAGGCTCCAGTGTCAAGGTTTTCTCTAAGTAGCGGTGAAATCTTGCACACCATCTTTAACTTCTTTTGCAATTGATTCTCTTTTCTATAAAATGAAGGGGTGGACTTAGAACCCCTGGTGAGTCTTCCTGGATCTAAATTCTGTTAGCGTAACTTAGCTTAGATGGCTGTCACCTTGAAAAACAAAGACCAGTGCTGAGGGCACAGAGAGAAAGATGGGTATGTGTTCAAGGCAGACATGGAGGGAAAAGGAAAAATCCAGGAACCAGGGATATTTCTGAGGTGCCCGATCAGCACAAGAGAACTAGCCACAACCACATGCCCCCAAAGGAGATCATCTCCGCAAAGAAAAACTCTATTCACTGAACACATTTTTTTTTTTTTTCTGAGTGGGTCTTAATTGTGAGTCAAGAGCCTCAGTTTAATTTTTAATGTCAAGACACCATAATATTATATGTGGTTTTTATTTAATTATCTTCTAACATTTATTTATTTTGAGAGACAGAGAGAACGAGTGAGCACAAGCATGAGTGGGGCAAGAACAGAGAAAGAGGGAGAAAGAGAATCCCACTGCACTGACCACAAAGAACCCAATGCAGGGCTTGAACTCACAAACTGTGAGATCATGACCTGAGCCGAAATCAAGAGTCAGACACTTAACTGAGCCGCCCAGGCTCCCCTATATGAGGTGTTTTTAAGTGACTTATTTTCTGGAGGAACTTCTGACAGTGCTCGCTCTATCGGGATCCCTATAAAGCAGAGGTATTAAAACTTGGGTGGCCACGCTCCCAGATGCTTACACGAGTGAGCTCCCAGCTCCCTTTCAGCTGATTGACAGAAGACAGTAATGCGGGGTTCTTTCTGCTCGTGAATTCATCAGAAATGAGAGTGAGTGGAAAACACACACACATACATAGTAGGCTTTTCTGTGGGCAGAAAGGAAGGGTTTATTTATTCTCCTCTGTAGGAAACAAAGAGATTTATTAATGAGGAAGGAGAAAGGCAGTACCAGTTTAAAGAGAAATGAATCAAGGACAGGAGGAAAAACAACAACAACAACAACAACAACAACAAGTGTTTCCCTAGCAAATGACCTTATTATTTTAGAAGAAAAATATGTTCATGTTTTGAATGCATTTTATGCTGCTACACAATTATCTTCCTAGAGAACCGATTCAGATCACATTAAATGCATCAGCATGGCATAAAATAAATCCTGCAGCTTTTAGTGATGGACCACTCTCTCTCTTAAATTTCTGCCCTGCCACTCACTGCATGAATGGCCACAAGTTAAGCCCAACAATGAAAGCTGATCTTGTTCCTAAAATTTAAAAATTTGCTTTTACCAAGCCCTCCTTTTCATCATCAAGTTTCTGACCCTGATTCATCACAGCCCCACTGGCTAGACTTCTCCCCAACTAGACGAACTGAATTGTAAAAGTTGCTCAGTAGAAACTGAAAGCCTAAAATAAATGGGGATGATTCATTCTGAAGCCCTTTGCTATTTTCGGGCTTTTGGACAGAATCGCTGGCGTTCAGAAGTCATAAATGAGCCTGACTTTACACCATGATTTGTTAACTCAGAGAGGTCCACAGCCAAGTCTCAGACTGGATTCATGTGGAGGTCAATGATGCAAAGGTGATGAAGAGGGAAAAGTTTGCCACATCACTTTTAAAGTTTTATGAGTCAATCTATTATCATGCGTTTTTTGACATAGGTAGCCCAGCAATATTCTTAAAGGAATCCCAAAGCAGATGGCTAAGACTAATAGAATCAGTAACTCATATGGCTCGAAATCTTTAATTTTTTTAATTAAAAAAAAAAAAGCAAGCAACCATTCCTCTGGAGTACCTGACCAGTTTGACTTTAAGCTACAAAGTCACAGGCAATCTCTAAAAGGTAAACAACTGACGACCGACCATTTACAGGATATACTTTGAGTAGTTTTTCTAGAAGTGTTGGTGAATTGAGAGTCTTCCGTCTGCACTGTCTTTACTGTCTTCCCCTGCCCAAGCTAAATACTTGTGAGATGGTCCAACAATGGCCAGTGTAAGGTGGTAGGCACCATCATCTGATTGACAGAAGCACCAATCCAAGAGCATGGCGTGTCAGACCACAGATGTGATTCTAAGCCCTCAGTGATTCATCAAGGTACCCCAAACCTGTAAGCTCAAACCTCAAATTTCACTCTTTAAATGCTAGACTATGCCAATGGAACAGCCATAGAAGAGAACAGTGCTGGGGAAAAAAAAATTTTTAACTTTTCCTTTCTCAAGCTATCTCTGGTTTTTGGAAGTGTACCCAAAATACACCAGGAACCAAAACCTAGGTTGAACTCCTCAATGTTAATCACAGAACGTGCAGCTAACACCTACAGATTGCCTACATGTGCCAGATACTCTTCCTAATGGCTTGTGTGCATTAACTCATTTAACCCAAGCCAACTACATCTGTCTTATTTCAACCAGAATCTAGTAGTAGGGCGACTGTCAAGAGAAGTAGATAAAAGGATCCCAACTCGGGGCTTTGGCCTTTAAAGGGCCTTAGACTGTTCCTCTCCCAGCCATGTCCCACCCCACATAGGCTACTGGATCCAAGAACCAAGAAAATATGCCCACCTGGAGCCCACACTCCCTGTCTAGACCACACCCTGGGTCCCAAGATTATAGACTCTGCCCAGGCAGCACGGAGCCTGCTTCCCAAACCAGAACTTCCTCTTCCCTGGGAGCTGAAAGGTGTCGAATGGATGGGCTGAAATAGATGTAAAGACATTAATTATTTAATTGATCCATTAGTACACAAATCCTAGTACATGGGTTTTCTGGAATCTCTTCTGATTATCAGAATTTATTTCTACCTCCTTGTTCTACATCTGTTTCCTGGAAAGGTGAAGGGGTTAGTTACCTGGACACAGGTAACCAGGTTAGAACCTGGACACAGGTTTGTGACGGTGGCACTTTCTTTGACAAGGGTAGAAAAAGAGTCTAAATTCTCACACACGTGGCTTCTTTCAGAAAAACATTCCTCTTCCACTAACATTTAATTCTGATTTTAAATACACACACACACACACACACACACACACACACACACACACACCCAGCATTTTCAGTTCCCAGGTAGAATAATTAACCAAATATCCAAATACCTTTCCATTCTTTGGCCTCCTGCGACAGATGCAATATTTTATGTCTTAGTTATTTAAGCCAGGATCCTTCCTGGTTGTTTTATGACTTAGTGACGATGATTGCATCATGTGCAAAGACTATGCCAGCCCAGTGTGGCACACACTTTGCTATGACACCCTGAATATAAGAAGAATCAATGGAATGTTTGCTGGATGCAAAACCCACTCCTAGGCTGTGACTGTGAAGCAGGAAGCTTTTCCAAGAAACCATATAAATTCATTACTGGGGGCGACTGTGTCTCATACAGCCAGACTGCATGTCTGCTTTTCAATCTGTAGACTTCAAATAGATCCAACACCTCCCTTCTTCCTCATCCGAGGAAAGCTCGGAGGACAGCACCCACTGTTTACACTCATTACCGGGACAGGCAGCAGCAATCTAGGGGGACAAAATGCAGGAAGACTCTCATGTAACTAACTGTACTCAAATATAAAAATTGGATTTTTTTTCTCTTTCTGAAATCTGCTTCAAACCTTGCAGGCCACCAGCTACTTTCTATGAGCACCAGCCGAGGCCCAGCTCTGAGCACAACCCCATCTCAAGTTGCTGGGTTGACCGTCCAAGCATGTTTTTGAGCTGGGCTTCTCAACAGACAATGAATGTACAGCCCAGAGGACGTTTGGCAATGTCTGGGGGCATTTTTGCTCGTCACAGCACAGGAAAGAAGGAAAGGATGATACTGTTCTCTAGTAAAGAGTGGGCAATGCGTGCAAGAGCTGGTGACAACAATGACCCGTCCATCCCCACATGCCGATAGTCCCAACGCTGAGAATCCTGTCTTAGAGGAACAAAGATAAGACAAAAAATGCTGCTCACATTGAAATTTAAATGGTTTCCCCTCTCGGGCGTCACTACCCGCACACAGCAAGAAACACTTAGATTGTTTATGGCGTCAGGCTGGGACCACAGAAATTAAACTTGTGGGTGGTACAGAACCAAGTATAATTCTGTGTTGCTGTAGAACACCCTTCCCTATGAAGATCAAAATGCTTTTCAGAAACAGTTATTCCCCTGGGAGACAGAGCTGGGCATTAGAGGGATCCTCATTTCACAGATGAGAAAACAGGAATCTAAAACAGGTTGCCATTTGCTCAAGGTTATTCAATGAATCGGGTTTAGAGCTAGGGAAACCAGGAAAGGCCAGACATTGGAGAGAAGAATCCTGAAAGAATGTAAAAGGACAGAAACATGCTCTCAGCTGGATACCGTCTTAGTGACACACATCTTTTCCACATCCTGAACCCCTGATGTCAAGAAAAGCAGGGTTTTCTGTGATGGGCAGCTTGTGGTTCTCCCCAGAACCAGCAGCCCCAGAAAAGCCCCATGCCTCCTCCCTGCCAGCAAGAGCCCTCACCTGACAAACCCAATCCCCAGGGCTATTCTCCAGATGTTTATACTGTCAAATGATTTAATGTCTGCAGAAATGAGTTGATCTGTTCGTTAAAATAGTCATCATAATGAAAAAGACGGATGACATCTGCCCTTATCTTCTGTCAGTCTGTCACATCTATGTACCTCCTTCCTATCAATCACCATAGTATGCATTATGTAAATACCAAAGATGAAATGTCAGCCTATGTATCTAATTGTCCCTGTGTGCCATATGGGAATATGACTGGTGGACCCTGCTGTTCCCCTTTACAGCCAGCATTAATTGGCATCTTTGTTATCTAGCCATGGAGATTCTGATCGGAATGGTTTTAGGCCCCAGTAACCCTTTCAATGGGAGATATGATTCAGGCTGATTCTTACCCAAAGAAAAAAAATGCAGAGAAATCTCGGAAACTTTATCATCCTACTAATATTTGATCAAAAATGTACAGAGTCATTTGCTATATTTGTTGATAAGAGAGGAATCCAAAAAGCCTGGAGATGAACATTTCTGCATTTCCCCCCCAAAAAATGGGAGACCTGTAGAGAGAGGTGAAGTATGTTCACAGATAACTGGGGAAAACAAAATGGAATGGTCATTTTCTCCCTCCAATTCCTGGGTTACTTTGCAGAACATGCATTTGTCCATCTTCAAGGACTGGATCATGAATGTCAGTGTAAGAACGGGCTTTAGAAGTCCTAGAAATGTAGAATTCTACTGGGCATGAATCCTATGTAAGATATCTCCAACAGCAAGACTTATGTCTCTGCTTTAATACTTTCAATGAAGAGGCATTCACAGCTTTGCAGGGTTCCACTTAGGTGAAAGTAATTTAAAAGCATCAAAGAAGCAAATCCTGAAATGTCCTAGTGCACTCACCATAGTGTAGATGGTATTATCAAAAATTTTGTATTCATAAACACAACCTCCCTTGCCCAACTTTCTTAAAATGAAAATGATATTGAAGCTACCTTCAAGTCCCTATAGAAGTAAGCAATCTTCCTGTCTTATTTGCAAATATACACAGTACATAAATTATTTTCATCTCAGAGGGCAAGGAAATTTGACATATTCCATGTTGGGAGAAAAGATCTCCCCTACCCCCAAATATGCTGTATCCTGTCCTACCCAAAGGGGGAAAAAAAAACCTATGAATGCAATGGTAAGTGCTACGTTAATTACCAACACAGAGCTCAGTCCTGAAAATTCCAAAGTTTTAGTTGATTCCATGTTCAAAATGTTCCACATAAGGTCACCAGGAAAAACTGGCTGCATACAGTCTCGCAACTAATGAAATGAGATAAATAGCAAATGAGCCCACCAAAGGTATTTGCAATAAAGGTTTATCTTCTTACACAAGATAAACTGGAATCATTGTGTGTACAACTGGAGGTTCTCTCCTGTTCCACTTACCCACAAGTGCAGACAGGAAGAGTCATCTCTCTCTGTTCTGTATTTACTCTAAAGATTAGTGACAAGCTACCATGCTGCCCCTAGGGTTTTCGTCCTTGTTTATCTGAAAAAGTGCAAGGAGACTGCCACCATGGCCATGGAGCCAGCCCCTGGGAGACCCGAGGGTCTGTGAAGGCTGGAGCCCAGTGGGTGAAAGGTCAAGGTCACTTCTGCTCCTCAAAGGTCCTGGCCTCAGTCAGCCTGCAGACGACTGGAGTGAAGTAGGAAATGATGTATGTGTCAACAACCCTCTTGGAAGTCACAGGAGAAGCCATCCTGAAGGTCTCAAAGAGGTCGGATGATATTCCAGAATGGGAGACAAGCCAATTTGGGAGCAGACCGGATCTGGCTTCATTCGAAATTATTACCAGTTAGTTGATAACAACAGACTCCAACTAGGCACAATTTGTATTGACACATCACGGGAAGGACAACAATTCCTAGGGAAAGATGCCATGTAGAGAAATTGTCTAGCCTCCGTTCCAGAAAACCCAGCACGGCATCGTGGCGCAAGACCATCATCCTGTGCCGGACAGCTGTATCATCAGCATGGTTGTGGGCCAGCTCAAGGTCGGTGGAGACCCCATTGTGGGGTTCCACCACACGTTCCTATTAAAGAACATCAACGATGCTTGGGTTTGCAGCAATGGCATGATCAGGCTTGCCCTGCACAAACTGACCTCCTCCCCCTCCCAGCCAGGCACATTTGCTGTCTCCTCCCCCTCCCCTTCCTGACACTATTCGCATTCTGCAGATGCTCCAAATCCCATCCCTAAATGAGCCCTGCAGTGGGAGAGGGAGCCGGGCACACTACCCAGGTGTCGTGTGGGATGTCTGCATGCCAGACCAGGTGCATCTGCCAGAAGTTTGTGTTGTTCCAGTACATGCCTCGGAAAGACTTAAGTAACGCAAAGGTTTTCTTCTTCCTTTTTTTTTTTAATCTACTGACAAGTTGCTCTAGTAACCCAAAAAAGTGAAAGATAAAGCAGCTGCCTCATCGCCCAGATATTGATTTGTTCAGATGTTACAATGCCTCGTGATACAATAAAACCATGAAGATTTTCTTTAAAAAAACAAAAAAAGAAGAAGGAAGGAAGAAAAGAAAGAAAGAAAAAGTACAAGCAATCCGTTAAGGTTAAAGAGACAACATTAAGGGATGTGGCTGTACAGTCGTACAGCCGGTGACTCTGGCCTGTGCTTAATCCAGGGCCTTGTTTAAAAGAGCTTTTCGATTTTAATTAAAATAAAATGGGCCCTGGAAGAAAACACGTCTCCTCCAGCAAGGATTGTATTCAGCTTGCTCTCTGTAATTTTGCCCATCACACTGCTGGCTGTTGCTTTTTGCACAGCTCTTAAATGGTGTCTAAATTGACCAGCTCTGTTGCCAAGGAAACGGACAGGACAATGCTAATAGAAGCTACTTAGGACACACTGTGAAAAGCTTAGAAATAAAATTGTTTGACATGAAAGGCACCATGTCAGCAGCCAGGCAACTCTGTTAAAGGCTGCACTGAGCAGAAGGTGGTGCCTTGTCTCCCCCTACTCTTTCCTCTCAAAATCTCTCCTGGAAAATGAATTCTGTCCTAGGAGCTTGGATGGCTTTTCCTATCAGAATCACTTTGTTTTCCTGGCTCAAAGTACAGAAAAATCCTCATGTTGTGGTTCTGAAGCACCCAACACAGACTTCAATTTCTACCCATGAAAATAGGCTGCTTCCCCCCACACTTTTCTTTCCACCAACCAAGTCCTTTCCCCTCATGAATAAATTGCAAATATTCTGAATTTTCTAAGATTGTTAATTAAAACCCACTTGATTTAAGCTGCTTCTCCCATTTTGCACTCACAAACCATAAATTATGGAGGAGGTCAAAGAATGAATGGCAATTTGACATGAAGAGGTTGATTTATTGCTTCAGAAGGAGTTTTATACCAGATGTGGCAGGAGTCATAAATTAAATGCTAAATGTTATGTACTATTATGCTTTCAGGAATATAAATGTGTCTAAAATGCTATGCAGGTGGAATGATAAAAATATGAATCTACTCTCCTGGCAATTTTAAAAGGCCCTTTAAAGCTGTCAAAAAGAAAGTAAGCTGAAAACAACCTAGATGAGCTCCTCAGATGCCTTTTACAGCACACCCATGCTTTATAAAAGTAACCCTTTCCTATGGAATGCGGGACATTGGCTTCTGTTGGTTTGGGTGGGGAGAAGAGAGAAAGAATTCTTTAATCTAAAAAAGAGAGAGAGAGAGAGAGAGCATGAGAAAGGAAAAAAAGAGATTCGGGGAGCTCTGTGCTGCTGAGGCATTAGGACATGCATCCAAATCAGCATTCCCCACTCACTCCTCTACACATGACCATAATTTAATTTATCAAACCTCATCAGAAAGCCAATCTGGATGGAACTTGCCTAACTTTACCTAGCAGCTGCAGGGGCTATAATTATTGGGCTTAAAATATAAAATATAGAATAGGCCAAGATTCAGATACATGAAAGCTTGGAGCTGCAAAGCCGCAGGAGAAAACTTCACCAGGGGGCAGGAGCTGTAAAGGGAAGGACTCGGTTTTGAGGGCCAGTCCATGCTGACCAGCAGCCAGGTGCTGGAACCAAAGGTAACGGCTGACCATCAACTCACTCTTGGGATGATGGTACTTGGGACACAAATGCAGACAAGGTGGCTCATCTGATCCCTGTTCCCCTTTTCCCAGAACTCTACCCACCCCTCTCTCCTAATTCCCCACCTCTCCGAGGTCTGAACACGCACTGTCTCAATTCAGTCAAGATTTCAACCTCCAGGTTTGAAAATCAAGCCCCTGTATTGTGGATACACTGGCCCCTCGGAGCGTATCCATGTAACCGCCTCTCCGACGTGCCAGTGTTACCCGCCAGGCTCCACAGCGGACACCCTGGCTGTCGTGGGAAACACGAGCCAGCTGCATTGGGCAAGAGGCACCTGTGCTGAAGAACACTCTGAAGGAAAGAAAAGGCCTTACAAGCATTTAGTGCTCTCAGGAAGGTAGCCAGATTTAGCAAATAAAAATATACGACACCTAATTAAATTAGAATTTCAGAAAAAAAAAATGACTGATTTTTTTATGCAGATTCTGATTCCATAGGATAGAACCTGAGCATCTGCATTTTTACTGTTTATTTTTGAGACAGAGTGCAAGTGGGGGAGGAGCAGACAAAGAGGGAGACAGAATCCCAAGCAGGCTCCGGGCTCCGAGCTGTCAGCACAGAGCCCGATGCAGGTATCAAACTCACGGACCATGAGATCATGACCTGAGCCGAAGTCGGATGCTTAACCAACTGAGCTACCCAGGTGCCCCAAAATAACTGATTTTTAGTATAAGTATATCCCAAGTACTGCATAGGATATACTTACACTTATACTAAAAAAAAAAAAAGTGCCCATTGTTTACCTAATAGAAATTTAGCTGAGCGTGTTGTTATTTTATCTGGCAATTCCAGTTCTGATGCAATATCATCTGGCAACTCTAGTTCCGAGGCCATACCAATTACTTTCATCATATCAGTAATAGTTGACAACATCCAAAGTCTCCACTCCGTGGCCATGATGCGGCCATCA
This sequence comes from Herpailurus yagouaroundi, assembly GCF_014898765.1. Taxonomy (NCBI): domain Eukaryota; kingdom Metazoa; phylum Chordata; class Mammalia; order Carnivora; family Felidae; genus Herpailurus; species Herpailurus yagouaroundi. The sequence goes on along the minus strand of NW_024412467.1, from coordinate 3,141,960 downwards.
CACTAGTGTATGTCTTGTTTTCCGAACACTCAGTACTTCTAGTAATACCCACCACCAAATCAACAGGATCCTGACTCAGGAACAGTGTGGGGAAACTTAACCAGAAACTTAAGAAAAATGCTCCAAGAGTCCAGGAAGAAAAAGAAAATATACTTAGACCACAAAATTCCCAGACGGCTGTGACATTCTTCTGCCCCTGAACAACACAGCAGCGAATCACCAGACATGAAGAACACGACATAAGTGGGGCCAGGAAACACAGAGGCAGCCCCTCTCAGCCTGTGTCCTGGTGTATTTTCCCACCATCTCAAATAGAAGTCGTTATGATAGACCTTATTCAACCGAGACCTTTTCAGTGATCCCGAAAATAAAAGAGGGAAACATGCATATAATGCCATTTCACCAAGACCCAATAACAACCACTTACCAAGAGAAACCTCTGGAAACTAAGGAATGCTTGCAAACAACTTCACCAAATCTCATCCTTTCAGTATCCCATTAAGAAAAAGATAAACTAGGGGAGCCTGGGTGACTCAGTCAGTTAAGCGTTCAACTTTGGCTCAGGTCTTGATCTTACAGTTCATGAGTTTGAGCCCCCCATGGGGCTCTCTGCTGTCACCACAGAGCCCGCTCCAGACCCTCTGTCCCCCCTCTCTCTTCCCCTCCCCAAATCATGCGTTCTCTCTCTCTCTCTCTTGCTCTCTCTCTCTGTCAAAAACAAACATTTAGGAAAAGAAAATAAACTTCACTTTTTTTAAAAGGGTACAGCCATTCTTTTTTTCTGAAAATTTTTTAATGTTTTTATTTATTTTTGACATAGAGAGCATGAGCAGGGGAGGGGCAGAGAGAGAGGGAGACACAGAATCTGAAGCAGGCTCCAGGCCCTGACCTGTCAGCACAGAGCCCAATGCGGGGCTCAAACTCATGAAAGGTGAGATCATGACCTGAGCCGAAATCTGATGCTTAGCTGACTGAGCCACCCAGGTGCCCCAAAATAAACTTCACTCTTAAAAGCTCTTCTCTGTTCCTCAATGTTTAACTTCCATATGACCTGGCAATTCTACTTTTGGGTAATGTACTCAAACAACAAAAAAAAGAAAAAAGAAAAGAAAAGAAAAGAAAAGAAAAGAAAAGAAAAGAAAAGAAAAGAAAAG
>NW_024412467.1:3134463-3140796 GCF_014898765.1 Herpailurus yagouaroundi | reverse complement strand
AGAAAAGAAAAGAAAAGAAAAGAAAAGAAAAGAAAAGAAAAGAAAAGGAAACAGGAACTCAAATATGTGTACCCTAGCATTCACTCCAGCATTAACAACATCCAAGAGGTAGAATCAACTCAAGGCATCCATCAAGAGATGAACAGACAAACATTGAAAACATTATGTTAACTGAAAAACAGCCAGACACAAAAGGACAAGCGTACGACACCCCTTATATGAGGTATCTAGAACAGGCAGTTCATAGAAACAGAGAAGCAGAGGTTAACAGGGGCTGGGGGAAGGACAGTATGGGAAGTTTATTGCTCAATGGGTACAGGGTGTCTCTTTGAGATGATGAAATAGTTCTGGAAATAAGTAGTGGTGATGGTTGCCAAAAAAAAAAGTTTTTTCTAATAAATTATTATTGCTTTTTTTTTTTTTTTTTAAAGTGTCTCTGCTTTTGGCTTCCTCGTCTCCTAAAACCCCTCTTCCTTTCTCTACCTCATATCACACTTAAGGGCTCTGGCCACGTCTGACCATCACCACAGCAACTGTGGCCTCCTGACTATCAAAACAGAACAAGACTGAGTTTTAACTCAACTATAACAGCCACATCACAAGCCTCCCTTTCCCACAGCCAAGACCTACCAACTGAAGCCAGAGGACATCCTTCCAGGGCTGCATGGCATCTGTTTTGTGAACTTGAGCATGTGGTCAATGTAAAGTGTCCATGAGCTGTCCCATTTGTACCTACACGTACCCTTGGCTGTGATGGCATCCCTTGCTCTCAACTGGATGTGCTAGGTTCCATTCCCCATGGTGACACATTGCAGGGGAACGTCTGTAACTGTTCCACCTATGAAGTAGGGCACTCGGGTCTAAGTCTGCTTTTTCTTGCAGTACTTCTTAAAACAAGGATGGTGCCATTCTGTTTTCTAGAAGCACTATTTCTGCATGACTTCTGGTGTGCAAATTCACTTCCAGAGAGAACAGACTTAATTCTCTCAATACCATTCCCAAAAGAAGCAGCACCAGATGCTACATCCTGGTCATACAGAACCTTCTTTTGTATGACCAGAGCCATTGTATAGTAATAACATTTTAGTTTTTTTAAAAAAATTAATGATAAATTCATGAATATGGAGCCAATAAAAATACTGAAAGGACTTTTTCTTGTTTCTCTTTCTAGATGTGTGTGTTTCTCAAGTGTTTTCAGCTGTTGGATCAAAGGAATGTTTCTCACACTTTTCCCCATCAATCTTAACCACAAAGCTATGTTTTCTTCCCCAACAAGAACTGATAGGTAATTTCATTGAACACTTCCATACAAAACTGAGTTGGGAAGCAATATTAGTGCTTTTATTCACTATACATATTCACTCCCTTACTGTCTTACTCTTAACCATTTAAGAGTAACCAGTTAAGATGAGCTGCATACATTTATTGATTGACTCGGGGTGGACAAGTACAAAATGTAACGTGTTATCTCTCCCACGGGGCATCTGTATTTTAAATTCTCACTAAAGAATGAATGATTAGTAGGGACTTATGTAACAAGTAGTAGGCACCCAATAAATAGTTCAGTTGCAATGGTGCATATATAAGACACTCCGTCTTAAAGACCCAGAAGCCTAGGAGAAAAAAGTAATAGACAGTGAAGCCAACAGGCACAGCTAGCTACTGCTCAGTTCAGTTGCATCCATGACACTGCCTCTTAATTTGAGTAAGAATGCCTAAGCCAAGCTTTCTCATTCATTCCTTGTTCCCCCATCTCTGACCCTAAGGGGCATTCTCGGATGCACAGCTGCCATCATATTTCTTCCATCTAACCCATTTACTGACCTCTTATAGGCAACTCCTAGTGGCTGCTAACAGCACGAACCAAACACGCCCATCCCCACAACTTCATAGTTTAATTGTACGTTACGGTTGCCACCGCCATCACCTTTGCAAATCCTGATGGTTGTCAGACTGCTTAGAACTTGGGGACAAGGACCTGTTTGGATGCAAAATTATACATGCTTGAAACCGTAAGCATATGTAGACTGTGTTGTTAGAACACAGAAAACCTGTTGGGAGAGTTCTGGTGGGAGATAGTGAACACACACACTTAACAGTTCTTCCTGCCAGCTCATACTAAAACAGCAGTAAGGGATTAAACATAATAATGATAAGTTCAAGTACAAGTGAAGAGAAGAAAACAGAAACAAAATGTTGGACAATGTAATGTAGAAAGAGGAGGTGTAACTCCTTTATTAGATCCAAGAAAATCTAAGCTGGGCCATCTTGCGTGCTTCACCATCCTAGGGCACTAATTGCATATGGTGCCATTCACACACAGACCACTCACATGGGTGCAATGCACAGCCTTTAGAACCATATGTGAGGCTCCAAAGTTCAATCCTAAATCAGCAGTGGGAAAAGCTGAGAATTAATCTGATTTCAACACAGAATCCTAAAAGGATAGGAATCAGTGGGACCAGGCAACTCTGGAAGCAGGGACAAAGACAGTGCTAAAAATACGAGGACAGCTGAAAATCAATGTTAACAATTCATCCCTTTCACTGCTAGAAAGCTGGAGATTTATCCTAGGGGAAAGGTAGAACAGAGGGTCTTGGGGCTGCATGGCACCAAACATAGCTAAGAATGGGGATACGATGCTCAGAGAGATTGTGTGAATGCGTACAGACTGAATGTTGAAATTCCCTGTCTTCTTTTCCAGCTCAGATCCCAGAATTCCGGCAGCTACTTCTGTACTCTCTAGGCAAGAAAGCACAAGAGCATTCTCTGGGAAATTTGACCATCCCCAAAGGAAAAGTCTTAAAATAATTTAAATATACTAGCATAAGGGATTCAAAAGATTACCCAGGCAGATAACCCTACCCATACAAACATAGCTACTATCAACTTTTTGTTTCTCTGCTTTTAAATATAAGCAAATAGTAAAAATCCCCTGATGTCTGAAAAAAAAAACACCCACAGGTGAAATACAGAGGCAAAATCCAGCAAATAAAAAAATCACTCTGAAGAAGACTACACCCTGAGAAGTAAACTCTAAGGCTTTGGAATGTCCTGCCTGATAAAAGTGTCTTTGTTTACCTGGAGGCCCTAGGCCACACTAGAGACTCAAAGGTGATTTATAATAGGGACCTGGGTAGTGCGCTAGGAGCTGGACCTCCAGAGGGGCTGGAGACTCAAGTCAGCCATGTGGCAAGTTGACTTGTCTGTGTGACTGAGCTCCAAGAGAAACTCTGGACACTAAGGTCGGCTGAGCTTCCTTGGTTGGCAGTACTTTCCGTGACCAATCACATGCTGTTGCCAAGAACCAGTAACACTGTCCACAAATCTACTTGGAGAAGACAACTGGAAGTTCTGTGTTCAGAATTTTCCTGGACTCCAGCCCATGTGTCTCTGCCCTTGGCTGATTTCAATCTGTAGCCATTCACTGTACTAAACCATAACTATCAGTATAACTGCTTTCTGTGAGTTCTGTGAGTCCTCATAAAGTATCAAATCTGAAGCTGGTCGTGTGAACACCAAATTTGAAGTTGATGTCAGAAGTGAAAAACATCTTGCGTTAGTCCCTAATCTTACACAGGAAGAATACATTCTCAAGAATCCCTGTTATTAATCCCTCAGAGAGATAAGAAGTTGACATTATGCCCATGAAAGGGGTAAAAGACTATGAAAGGAAATATTCAGAGAACACAAAATATGCTTTTCCACTGGATATTAAAAATAGGTGAAAAGTTAAAATTAAAGCTAATGATGTCAAAATTGAAAATCTCAGCAGAAAAGATTAAGTTGTGGAAATGTCCCAGAAAGTAAAGCAAAAACACACAGACTGAAAAAAATATGAGAGACAAAAATAAGAAAAAGATCCAACATCTAAATAAGAATACTAGAAAGAGGGGCGCCTGGGTGGCGCAGTCGGTTAAGCGTCCGACTTCAGCCAGGTCACGATCTCGCGGTCCGTGAGTTCGAGCCCCGTGTCAGGCTCTGGGCTGATGGCTCGGAGCCTGGAGCCTGTTTCCGATTCTGTGTCTCCCTCTCTCTCTGCCCCTCCCCCGTTCATGCTCTGTCTCTCTCTGTCCCAAAAATAAATAAAAAACGTTGAAAAAAAATTAAAAAAAAAAAAAGAATACTAGAAAGAGAGACAGAGAAAAGGGTGGGAAAATAATTATCAAACTTGTAGTTAAATAAAATCTCCCAGAACTGAAAGACATACATTTGCGGACTGAAAAGGTCACCTAAGTAAATAAGCAAGTCCAGGAAAAAGAAAGAAAATAGTTCCATCATTATGACATGTTGGAACATCAGAGACAAAGAAAAGATCCTACAAACTTTCAGAGAGAAACAAAGTTCGTTTTACTTAAAGGATTTAAAAAACGGCAATTTTAAAAAGTCAGTGGATCAATGCCTTTAAATCTCTGAGGGCAAGAGGCTTCTGCTAGCCAATAGGCAATCTAACCATCAAACACATAATGACAGCAATTGAGTAAAACAAATTAACTATTAAAAAGTCATTGGTTCATAAGGATTTAAAAAAAGATAAAATTCATTTGACAATAGAAGAGGCTTCCAAGGCACACTACCCTGAAAGTAATTAAATGGGAAAGATTATCTTATTCCTCTAGTATAAACTGTTCAGCCCTCCTAAATAAGGAAGAGTCATTCAATCAGAAGGCTTCCAAGGGTGCCTGCGTGGCTCAGTTGGGTGAGCATCCGGCTCAGGTCATGATCTCGTGAACTGTGAGTTTGAGCCCTCCGTCAGGCTCTGTCCTGACGGCTCATAGCCTGCTACAGATTCTGCGTCTCCCTCTCTCTCTGTGTCCTTCCCCCACTCTCACTCTCTCTCTCTTTCAAAAAGAAATAAACATTGAAACATTTTTTAAAAATAAGATTTCCAATAATATATGAATGGAAATGATAGAAATATCATCTTACAACTTCCATAATAAGATTACTGATTAGATGATCATCATTAACAGATGTTAAAATAACATGTGAAAAATTGGTGAACATTACAAAGATGAGATCAGGCTATCACTACTTGAACCACTGTTCTAGCTTAGGATAACTAAAAGTGAGAGGCTCTTACCACCTATGGAGCATTCTTGGGAGACAGCAGAACTATCAGATAGAAGCTACTCAAGGCTGTAAGCCTATCTTTGGTCCACAAGAAATATGGGAAATAGAAAAACAAGTTAGCCTACTATGAGGAGGCAATCAGCCAAATCCAGAACATGGAGCATTCTTATCACTTCAATAAGCCAAGGGCACTGGGTGGGGAAAGGGTAGGGATATTGTGGAGGAGGAGATTTGGGGCCTAAAGAGAGAAGGAGATTTGGGGGCTTAAAACTTTCAGAAACATAACAACCAAATACAATGAGTAGAAATTGTTTGGATCTTGAACCAAACAAAGTATCTATAAAATTCAACCAAAAAAAGTTGAATGTGGATTTGTTTTGGGGGTAATATAAAGGAATTATTGTTAATTTTGTTCAGTGTGATAATGGCACCGTGCTTATGTAAAAAAAAAAAAAAGTTCTTTGTTTTATTGTGGAGATTCATTCTGAATCAGCTAGAGGTGAAATGAGATGATGTATGAAATTTGTTCGAAAATGTTCCAGCAAAACAAACCAATAGGCAGTAGGTGGAGGGACGGGTGGAGTAAGTAGGCAAAGTGCTGATGGTTGCTGAGGCCACTAGTTTGGGGATGAGCACACGGAACTTCTCTGAACTCTGCTTTTTTATATGTTCAGAAATGTTTGTAACAAAATGTTTTCTAAAATTCTGAAAGAAAATTATTTCCAACTGAGAATTCTAACCTGGTCCACCTTGAATTAAGTGCAACCATAAAATAAAATCGTTTTCAAACATGCAAGATACCAAATAACTCATTTTTCATATAGTTTTTTGTTTTGTTTTGTTTTTATTTTTGCTTTTCTCAGGAGGCTACTCAGGAGGGTAGAGTCCATCAAAATGAGAGAATAAATCAGTACAAGGGAGCTCCCCAATCCAGGGTATTCAATACATGAGAGAGGTAAAGGTGTAAGAGAAGTAACATAAAACAGAGAGAAAGAAACACAGACAGGAGCCTGTGCAGCAGGCTCTAGGAGGTGTTTCTTCCAGAAGACAACAGAAGAATACCAGGTATAAAGAATGGGTCAAGCACACATTTACATACTGGTGTGGGAAAATTTGGGATGAAATTGGTGCTATTTTCAAAGAAAATTGAGCAAAGGTATTTTTATTTTTTTTTATTTTTTTACTTATTTTTTTAATATATGAAATTTATTGTCAAGTTGGTTTCCATACAACACCCAGTGCTCATCCCAAAAGATGCCC
>NW_024412467.1:3059011-3134063 GCF_014898765.1 Herpailurus yagouaroundi | reverse complement strand
ATCCATTTTGAGTTTATTTTTGTGAATGGTGTGAGAAAGTGGTCTAGTTTCAACCTTCTGCATGTTGCTGTCCAGTTCTCCCAGCACCATTTGTTAAAGAGACTGTCTTTTTTCCATTGGATGTTCTTTCCTGCTTTGTCAAAGAGGAGTTGGCCATATGTTTGTGGGTCTAGTTCTGGGGTTTCTATTCTATTCCATTGGTCTATGTGTCTGTTTTTGTGCCAATACCATGCTGTCTTGATGATGACAGCTTTGTAGTAGAGGCTAAAGTCTGGGATTGTGATGCCTCCTGCTTTGGTCTTCTTCTTCAAAATTACTTTGGCTATTCGGGGCCTTTTGTGGTTCCATACGAATTTTAGGATTGCTTGTTCTAGCTTTGAGAAGAATGCTGGTGCAATTTTGATTGGGATTGCATTGAATGTGTAGATAGCTTTGGGTAGTATTGACATTTTGACAATATTTATTCTTCCAATCCATGAGCATGGAATATTTTTCCATTTCTTCATATCTTCTTCAATTTCCTTCATAAGCTTTCTATAGTTTTCAGCATACAGATCTTTTACATCTTTGGTTAGATTTATTCCTAGGTATTTTATGCTTCTTGGTGCAACTGTGAATGGGGTCAGTTTCTTTATTTGTCTTTCTTTTGCTTCGTTATTAGTGTATAAGAATGCAACTGATTTCTGTACATTGATTTTGTATCCTGCAACTTGGCTGAATTCATGTATCAGTTCTAGCAGACTTTTGTGAAGTCTGTCGGGTTTTCCATGTATAATATCATGTCATCTGCAAAAAGTGAAAGCTTGACTTCATCTTTGCCAATTTTGATGCCTTTGATTTCCTTTTGTTGTCTGATTGCTGATGCTAGAACTTCCAACACTATGTTAAACAACAGCGGTGAGAGTGGACATCCTTGTCGTGTTCCTGATCTCAGGGAAAAAGCTCTCAGTTTTTCCGCATTGAGGATGATGTTAGCTGTGGGCTTTTCATAAATGGCTTTTATGATGTTTAAATATGTTCCTTCTATCGTGACTTTCTCAAGGGTTTTTATTAAGAAAGGATGCTGAATTTTGTCAAATGCTTTTTCTGCATCGATTGACAGGATCATTTGGTTCTTATCTTTTCTTTCATTAATGTGATGTATCACGTTGATTGATTTGCGAATGTTGAACCAGCCCTGCATCCCAGGAATGAATCCCACTCGATCATGGTGAATAATTCTTTTTATATGCTGTTGAATTCGATTTTCTTATTGAGAATTTTGCATCCATATTCATCAGGGATATTGGCCTGTAGTTCTCTTTTTTTATGGGTCTCTGTCTGTTTAGGAATCAAAGTAATACTGGCTTCATAGAATGAGTCTGGATGTTTTCCTTCCCTTTCTATTGTTTGGAATAGCTTGAGAAGGATAGGTATTATCTCTGCTTTAAATGTCTGGGACTCCCCAGGGAAGCCATCTGGTCCTGGACTCTTCTTTGTTGGGAGATTTTTGATAACTGATTCAATTTTTTCTCTCATTATGGGCCTGTTCAAGCTTTCTATTTCTTCCTGTTTGAATTTTGGAAGTGTGTGGGTGTTTAGGAATTTGTCCATTTCTTCCAGGTTGTCCAGTTTGTTGGCATATAAGTTTTCACAGTATTCCCTGATAATTGCTTGTATTTCTGAGGGATTAGTTGTAATAATTCCATTCATGATTTTATCTATTTCGGTCATCTCCCTTTTCTTTTTGAGAAGCCTGGCTAGAGGTTTATCAATTTTGTTTATTTTTTCAAAAAACCAACTCTTGGTTTCATTGATCTGCTCTACAGTTTTTTTAGATTCTATATTGTTTATTTCTGCTCTGATCTTTATTATTTCTCTTCTTCTGCTGGGTTTAGGGTGTCTTTGCTGTTCTGCTTCTGTTTCCTTTAGGTGTGCTGTTAGATTTTGTATTTGGGATTTTTCTTGTTTCTGGAGATAGGCCTGGATTGCAATGTATTTTCCTCTCAGGACTGCCTTCGCTGCATCCCAAAGCATTTGGATTGTTGTATTTTCATTTTCGTCTATTTCTATATATTTTTTAATTTCTTCTGTAATTGCCTGGTTGACCCATTCATTCTTTAGTAGGGTGTTCTTTAACCTCCATGCTTTTGGAGGTTTTCCAGACTTTTTCCTGTGGTTGATTTCAAGCTGCATCGCATTGTGGTCAGAAAGTATGCATGATATCATCTCAATTCTTGTATACTTATGAAGGGCTGTTTTGTGACCCAGTATGTGATCTATCTTGGAGAATGTTCCATGTGCACTCGAGAAGAAAGTATATTCTGCTGCTTTGGGATACAGACTTCTAAATATATCTCTCAAGTCCATCTGATCCAATGTATCATTCAGGGCCCTTGTTTCTTTATTGACCGTGTGTCTAGATGAGCTATCCAATGTCGTAAGCGGGGTATTAAAGTCCCCTGCAATTACCACATTCTTATCAATAAGGTTGCTTATGTTTGTGAGTAATTGTTTTATATATTTGGGGGCTCCCGTATTCGGCACATAGACATTTATAATTGTTAGCTCTTCCTGATGGATAGACCCTGTAATTATTATATAATGCCCTTCTTCATCCCTTGTTACAGCCTTTAATTTAAAATCTAGTTTGTCTGAGATAAGTATGGCTACTCCAGCTTTCTTTGAGCAAAGGTATTTTTAAATGATAATCTAAAACCATTAAAAAAATGTTCTACAGGATAACAAAAAAAGCCATAGTGTGTGACATGGCCCAGCCATGAACACTGTTAATATAGTCATGATAATGTAGGTACAGAATAGTGATCTTTCCAGAATTATGGTAAAACTATGTTGGGAGGAGAGGAAATAGGAAGCATGCATGTATTAGGATAGAGCTACTGGCTTATGTATAAAAGAAAACTAAATTTTCATCTTCCCAAGTGCAAAACCAACAGATAATTTTTAAAGATGAAAAATCAAGAAGTAGCAGTAATACCATGTTAACTAGAGTTGCATATGTCAAAAAGTGGTTTCCTCTTTCTGTATTCAAGAAACAGAAAAGAATCGTCATATAAGGACTTTAAGAGACAAAACAGATTAACATAAGGGAAGGGAAACAAAAATAATACAAAAACAGGGAGGGGAACAAAACAGAAGAGACTCATAAATATGGAGAACAAACTGAGGGTTGCTGGAGGGGTTGTGGGAGGGGGGATGGGCTAAATGGGTAAGGGGCACTAAGGAATCTACTCCTGAAATCCTTGTTGCACTATATGCTAACTAATTTGGATGTAAATTTTAAACAATAAAAAAATAAAATTTTTAAATTTTAAAAGTAAAAAAATAGTGGTTTCCTGTAAGAAGGGGGGAAGACGGTTAGGTGACATGGTTTTTACTAACAAGTAATGTAGAAATATTTGATCCTTAAATATATTCATGTATGTAATTTTGATTTAAAAAGTTAAAACTTAAAGAACTTATTTGAAAAGAGTAACACAAACCTATCACTTAGACACATGGAGGTAAGTACTAAAATAACCAACCAAAAGACTTAAAAATGATTATCTCAGGGAAATAAGAAACATGCAAGTCCAGCTTTGACTGAAAAATAATAAAAATATGAATAAGTCCTTCTGGAGACACCTTGGTGTGAAAGTGTCAAGTAAAACTGGATCTGATCAGGAGAGAAAGGGTTTTATCTCATTTCAATGTTAAAGCACAAGCTAATTATTCCTACAACCAAAGTAATGTTTTCCCCTTCAGGGAGAGCCTTGTTATTTCAATTAGACATATATGCACTAACAGGCCCATAAATATTTCTAATTAGCTTGTTTGCTTCCATTTTATGAGACCGCTTTCAAATTAGCACCCACATTCTATAGAAATGGAAGGAGAATACACGAAGCTTGTAATTTCCCTCTCAAGGAAGGAAGGACAATAGATCACATGTCCAAAAAGACTACTCATTAGACTCAAGCCATTTATAGTGCATGTTATTTGGAGAAACCTACTTGTCAGACTTGAATAAAAGGCTAAAAGTGAATCGCAGTTTCAACCAATTATTTTCAGGTCTTCAAGCAAACATGATAGAAGGGTGTAGGCAGAGCATTAGGAGAGACAAGCATGATGCTCACAGCTCTTCCTCCTCAAGCTGTGATTTCATCTGGCCTTCCCTATTGAAGAAAAACCACAGGGAGCTCTCCCAGGACCCAAAAATGGTCCCGGAAATCAAGGATTCAGAAGCACATCAGAGGCTCAAAAGGCAGATGAAGTTAGCATGAGCCACCTTAGACCACAAAGGAAATATGCTTCATGTAGAGATGCCTGTAACCTAAAAATTTCTCAGTAAGTTACTGTCATTGTCACAATTTTGAAACTTGACTGAGTGGATGTGGCTTAAAGAACAGAAAAAGGAAAATAATAATAACATTTTGATCCTACAGGAGGTGAATGGGGCAAACAATCTGAGGTATGTGTCAAAGTAAAGATGAATAAAAGCTTTGATATGGCATGTGATTGTGTAAAAAATAATCCCTGCACTTCACTGAGTGGTAACTCTGTGCCAGGCACAGTCCTTGACATTTATACACATTATTTTAAACAACTACAACAATTCTGAAGAGGTTGTATCATTCGCCTGAATGAGACTCTGAGGCTCTGAGAGAGGCAATGGTTTCTCCAAAGTCCCTTGAATGGTGTGTAGGGGTCACTGGGTTAGCCCTCTGTCTGGGTCCAAGGCTCTACCCATTTGTAATTCTGCCTCTCCTCCACTTGGGTAACAGATGACAAATCATGTCCCTCATGAACTTTTTCAAAAATCATCGTACTATATCCAGATGGCCATTTAACATAAGGACCTGTTACTTCCAGTCTTTAACAAAATCTTGTGTTGGAAAAGCCAGGCAATTAGCCCAAGACCACACAGCTAATAAAGAGCAGAGCCAGGACCTCCTCCGACTGGTGGGGTTCCTACCAGTCTTCTCAACCATCACACCATCTACAAAAGATTAGGCCCAGCATCTATCCTTCTGTGGAAGTTCTAAAGTGAACCCCCTTTTAGGATTAGAATAAGGTGACCATATACAATTTATCCAAACAGGAAAACTTTTGAGGGTGAAAAGGGGTACATTAGGTATAACGCTGAGCAAAATATATACAGCAGCCTATCCCAAGAAAACTGGGAACCTGTGGTCACTCCATCTAGACAAAGGGCCCTAGCCATTACTCCCATGGAATCACTCTTCCTTGACAGAGTAGGGAAAATATATCTACTTCAGTTTTATTGCTGTATTTGCTATCGGGTGGGAAGACCTTCTATTTTAGAGAAGCGATGCATGCCTCATGCTTCATTTGCCTTTAAGGTTTGGTGGTTCGCCATTTTCTAGAGCAGGGGTCAGTAGACACCAGCACATGAGCCACATTCTGTTCATCTGCCACCCGTTTTTTTTATAAACAAAATTTTGTTGGAACACAGCCATGTCCATTTGTTTATGTATGGTCTCTGGTTGCTTTTGCACGACAGCAGCAGAGTGGAGTAGCTACAAGAAGGACCATATGGCCCAAAAGCCTAAAATGTTTACTATCCGGCTCTTTTTAGAAAATACCCCTATTTTAGAAAGTAAAATCCAAAGTCCTCAGCAAACATGTGAGGCCCTCCGTGATCTGCAGCTACTTCTGCCTCAACCTCACCTCTTCAAACGCTCTGCTTTGAACACTGTTCTTGTTCCCGGCACCTGCCAACTTGTTGAACAGCTCCTTGCACACCCTTCTCGCTATGCTTGGAGTACCCACATTCCCACTACCCATTCTGAAGAGCACTCTTCGGGATTGTCATGAGGATCTGATTCTTATGTTTTGCAATACAACCTTAAGTCATCCAACTTCTCCTATTTTTTCATTTTGCAATCCATTAAAAAAAAAAGTCTACTGCTGTGTTAAACAGAAAGATTGGCATGTGTTTGTAAACTGTAGAGTGCCAAACAGAGAAGGTTTTAATATTAAAAGACTTAGCTGTTCAGGATCCTCCCCCCTCATTTCTTTACCCAACCCAAACCCTGGCTACCCAAATGAGAAGACAATAAATCAAGAAGCTCAAACGAGAGCCTGAATGGCTATTTGGGATTATTTCCCACACTGGTTCTGACAATCTCAAATGGAGCCCATCGTGGCTTAAAAGATGGTGCCCTGAAAATGAGAGTGACTTCTTCTACAAACCATTGTAGCATCTTTGTTCCTTACTGAACCCTAGATTTAGGATTGGTTTTTTCTTACCACCTTGTTTTATACTAATTCCAACTTTTCCTTCTATATCTGTACCACTGGCTGGAATGTTAGTCATCGAGTTTATGATAGCAGGGGGAAAAAATACATGTTAAAAACACACTCCACGCACACCAAATGGATCTTTAATTTTAGGCTGCCATTCTTTTCATGGCGCTCTTCTCAAGAGTTTCCTGCCGTGTGAATAATAACAGAGTGTCTGGCCCGCTTTTTCCTTACGGATGCCTGAACTGGCACAGGAAGCATTTATCAGAAGGGAAAGGTCTTCTCAAAGGGCTCACTGACTTTTTGTCCCATAGCTTTTTTAGCTACAAAAACGTGCAAGGGAAATCCTATCGCACAAATGGTTATACCAAACTAGAATTGAGCATGAAACACTAATACTTAACTTTATAGTTTTTGACATGAGACCTAACAACACAGAGAGACATATTCAAAACCAAAATCAAGTTTTTATGCCGAGTTCAACTGTCCAATTTCAAATCCAATCTTGGTCAATATGTATTTGGGGCTGGTAGGGAATCTACCTCCTTAATCCCAGAGTTATGCCGGTAAAACTTAATGCCAGAAAATCTCCCCTGCCCATCCACAGCAGGCAGGGTCACCTGCTACAGACTGGGGCTAAGAGCATGAAGAGTTCATTGTAGAAATGTTTCCATGTATGTGTGTGAGTTTCAATATGTACCACCTTCAGGGTACCATGTTCCCAAGTTCAGAATGGAACAAGATAACTAATCCAGTTCCAACAAAGCCCATGGGGTCTTCCCACAGGAGGCAAATGTGAGACTGCCCCATAGAGATACTTCCAAAGTACTTGGACTCTTACTGCAAACAATTATAAATAAAATTGCAATGGCGGAAAGACTTAACTGTAAGAAATAAAACTACACAAGCATAAGAAGAGTGACAAAGGTTTTTCTGAGTATGATACAAAACCCAGAAGCCATAAAAGAATGAATTTGATTTCATAAATATGCATATTTTTTCTTAAAACATAAACACTATAATTAAAGTCAAAAGACAAATGAAAAATTGGGTCGTGGGAACCAAAGTTTCTAAACTTCTTAAGAACGCAACACAGAGGACCTATTTCCTTAATATGTAAAGATCTCCTAAAAACTCCATAAAGAAGTACACAAAGGATGTGAACAAACATTCACGGAAAAGAAAACACAAGTGTTCTGATCATATGGAAAGATGCTAAATAGAAGTCCAAATGAAAATGATGCTATACCATTTTCTATACGTTACATGGTCAGCAACTTAAATGTTTTGTAATATTTGGTGTATTACTCAATACACCTCCCAAGAGGAATTTGACAATAGGTATCAGAAATTTGAGCACAAGTGTGTATTAGCTTACTTTATAATTTTATTTTATTTGCTAATATTTACTGAGTGCTTACTTCGTGTAAATTAACATATACATTATTGTTATTCTCATTTCTTAAGTGAAGGAAGTGAAATTTTTCCTTAAAATATTAACAACTGTTCGGTGCAGCTCAGGAACTTAGAAAGCACCCAGGCTTCATCACGGAAGCAGATAAAAAATACATTTCAAGAAATAGACACAGAAAGACAAACACTGCACAAACTCACAACTATGTGAAATCTAAAATAGTCAAACCCTGGGCACCTAGGTGACTCAGTTGTTTCAGTGTCCAACTTCAGCTCAGGTCATGATCTCACAGTTCGTGGGTTCAAGTCCCGCGTCGGGCTCTGTGCTGACAGCTCAGAGCCTGGAGCCTGCTTGGGATTCTGTGTCTCCCTCTCTCTGTCCCTCCCCCAACTGCACTCTGTCTTTCTCAAAAATAAATGCATTAAGAAACAAATAAATAAAATAAAATAATCAAACCCATTGAAAGACAAAGTAAAAGGGTGGGTGCCAGGGGCTCAGGGGAGGGGGAAATGGGGAGTTTTTGTTTAACTGGTGTAGGGTTTCAGTTTTGCAAGATGAAAAGAGTTCTGGAGATCTCATGTACAACAATACAGTATAATAATACTGTTTTGTATAATTAATTTTGCTAAGAGAGATGTTAAGCGTTCTCACCACACACACAGAATAAAGGTAACTATGTGAGATGGATATATTAACTTGATTTGGGGTTTATTTCAGGATCGGTATGTGTATACCAAGTCATCAAGTTTTATACCTTAAATACATACAATTTTTAATTGTCAACTATATCTCACTACAGCTAGGGGTGGGGGCAGGGGGAAAGAGGAGAAGCCTCTGCCATAGACAGAGATAGGACTGCTAATGACAAAACAAATAGCCTAACGGAGGGAGAGCATTGATAGAAGTGAGAACCACTTACCAGTCAGATACTTTTTGGTTCCAATTTCTTCGGTAAATGTTTACATGCACTATCATGTCCTCCTCTTAAAAACTCCTATGAAGCAGGTGCTATTACCATAAATGTCTGATGAATCAGAATACAGAAGCCTAGAGAGTTAAATGGTTTCAAGTGTGCATGCTCACTAGGTGATAGAGCCAGGATTAGAATCCAGGTGAATCTGATTCCAGAGTCTGAGCACAGAACTGTTACATAGCACTGACCCTGATGGTAATAAGCACTCGAGTGTCACAGAGAATCAGCCAAGGGACATCTGTATGGCCCAGGGTTAAGCAGGAAGACAGATGTATCAGAATATATAATATACCTGCCTTCTCTGGCTTTGAAGTTGGGCCAACCAAAAATGCATTAATTGGAGTAGCCATATGAATGGCTTCTCTGGGCTCATTCCCCAAAGCAGCTGAGCTATTTGAGCGGGTCATAATTTTAGGCACTTCTTCCACCCATACCAATTTTAATCTCATGGTCACTATATGAGGTGGTACTTTCTAATTACAGATAGCAATACAGATATTCAGAGAAATAGGGTAATTCATTCAAAATTACGAAGTCAGCCAATAATAGGGCACCTGGGTTGCTGGGTAGATTGCACATCCAACTCTTAAATTCTTTTTAATGTTTATTTATTTTTCAGAGACAGAGAGAGACAGAGTGCAAAGTGAGAGAGGGGCAGAGACAGAGGGAGACACAGAATCCGAAGCAGGCTCCAGGTTCTGAGCTGGCAGCACAGAGCCCGATGTGGGGCTGGAACCCATGAACCATGAGATCCAAGACCTGAGCTGAAGTCAGATGCTCAACCGACTGAGTCACCCAGGTGCCCCTAGCATCCAACTCTTGATCTCAGCTCAGGTCTTGATCTCTCAGAGTTCAAGCCCTGCGTTGGGCTCTTCATTGGGCATGAAACCAACTTTAAAAAAAAATAATAAAAATAGATTTAAAAATTTTTAAAAGAAAGTCAGCCAGTAATTAAGCTCAGGTCTTTTGTAAAATAGATATATATCCTCTGGGATGTCAGCAAGGACACACCCAGAGATATAAGACCACCTTGAGAACCCACAGCAGCCAGCACTTTGCTTTACTTAAAACATACAACATAGACTTGTCATTTCTCGCTGTAAAAGTTGTGGAGTTCTTCTTTATTTTTTCAACCCGGACATGGTTAACTGATTTATAACCAAATTAACATAAGGCCAAATTGAAACCAAAGAGATTAAATAATATGTATAAACGTCACACAATCAAATCAGGTTTTCTTTTTTCTTTTTTTTTTTTTTTAAAGTTTTTTTTTAATTTATTTTTGGGACAGAGAGAGACAGAGCATGAACGGGGGAGGGGCAGAGAGAGAGGGAGACACAGAATCGGAAACAGGCTCCAGGCTCTGAGCCATCAGCCCAGAGCCCGACGCGGGGCTCAAACTCACAGACCGCGAGATCGTGACCTGGCTGAAGTCGGACGCTCAACCGACTGCGCCACCCAGGCGCCCCCAAATCAGGTTTTCTAATTGCCCAGTGTTATTCTGCTCAAGGCACATCTCTGTGTTACAGAGGTTTCCTATGGTTCTTGACGTGCAAAGACAGATGTGTTTGCATGCTCTCACATGCTTAATTGTCCTGGTTTCACCTTGTGTTTCATTTTCCAGCTAAGTATTTTATAAATAAATATCTCCAAGAATTAGAATCACTGAAGTTATATAAATCTCACCAGCAAAAGGAAAGTCAGCTTGCTGGTGACTAGTTAGGATTTTCTCCTGTTTTCTTTTCTGTTTTTTTCTTTCTTTTTTTTATAATGTGGCTTCTGATTGTTCACAAAAGCCACAGCTTGAATCACATTTATAAAAATATCACTGAATTACACCCTCAAGGCAGGAAAATTGGCTTAGTAAGTCATGATCTCAGCCTCTTTTCAGTGCCTGTTAATTCTATAATTTCATCATTTTTTTTTCCTTTTCTTCCCTGCATCTGGGGGAGATAAGGAAAGGAAAAAGGGGAGACAGAGAACACAAACCATGCCATGATTTTCTGAGTAAATTGAACAAAAGTAATGTCACAAAACTGGGTTATATCCCATTATCGAGACTATCCAGAGCAATAACACAGCCTATGAAGAAGCTGAAAAGCTCCCTCATAGTGGTCAAAGGGGAAAACAGGTATTGAACTTGATGGGATTTTATCTCTGAAATGGATTCACAGCTACAAGTAGCCAAAGAGGGTCGGAACAGCCTAAGTGCCAAATCCCGCAATGCTGACAATATAAAACCGCCTTTCGTTTCCTGAGTGTCATTTTCTGAGAGAGCTCCCTGTCTGTCCTTCTCTCTTCCTGCATCACACACACACACACACACACACACACACACACACACACACACGAATACACGCTAACTCAAATGTAATGTTGACTCACCAACATCCAAAATTATTCGGATATTATTTTAGCAATGATTCCACAATATTTAGAATGACATAAAAATCTAGTAGGAATATTGTTTTTACCATTTCTTTATGAATAACTGAAAAAGAAATGTGGAAGGTAACAACACAAGCCCCACATCCTTTTCATGTCTTAGATTTCAGGACACAAAATGCCCCATCTTGAGGTAAGAAATAGGACTGAACGTAAGTGTTGGTACCGACCCTGTTCACGACTTTGTTATTATCTACCCATTAGTTACCTGTAAACTACAGTGGTTGATGAGATTTATCAGCTCTCAGGACTGATTATATTTTAGTTGGAGTCAGGGGAATGCTGCCTCACCCAAATCAATCATCTCAATAAAGTATGTTCCAAAGTATAAACACCGAAAAGCTCTTAAGCAAAAATCTCCATGCAAGACCCATGCGTCAGTCAATTCATCTTAATCTACCAAGAGTGGGAGTTCTTCCTTTCTCTCTGTTTCTCTCTTTTTCCTACTTCTTCCTCTTCTTTTTTTACTTATTTGTTTTTTGAGAGAGAGAGAGAGAGAGCGAGCATGTTCCAGTGGGGAGGAGGGGCAGAGAGGGAGAGACAGACAATCTCAAGTAGGCTTCATGTCCAGCACAGAGCCTGACTCAGGGCTGGATCCCACACCCCTGGGATCATGACCTGAGCCAAAATCAAGAGCCAGATGCTCAACCGACTGAGCTACCCAGGCATCCCTCTTTTTTTCAATGCATATTTATTATTTTTTTAGTGTCTACACCATGCTGGGCATTGAGGATACGAATCTGACGAGATCAACACCAAAGAATTGCAGAACCACCCACTGAATGATTTTTGCTTACGTGAGAAAGGTCCTCTACTCCAATTTCTGGTCATTCTGGTATCATTTAAAGACAAACGATTAAACGTTATCAGCCAGCTACTGTAAATAATGACCTAATAGCTGCTTGCTAGGAAAAACATGTTTACTTAGTTCTGAAAATAAACTTGATACATTTTTGGTTTTCCCATGAAAAATGCTTTGTGTTACAGATTACAAATTCACGATCCTAACAATTTATCAGCTTTATCAGCAGGTGTTTTATTTTCTTCATTCTTCTTCATACAAAGGCAACCCAGGCCGTATCATTCTCTGCAAGTGAGAGACCTGGAAGCAAGTCCTTTCAAATTCCATGCCACCCGCCATTCTGGCTTCACATCTCATGACATCCTTCCCCAGGCCGCCCCCACCTTGCCACCTCACTCTAAACCATCTGTGTTAAAGTCACATAGGACTACCTGTGCAAACAGCTCAAGCACAAGTTCTGCTTACTGTCTCTTGCCTGTTTACTTTGGGGGAAAAAAAATGCCAGCTTACCCTTTAAGTTTGAAGTCAAATGTCACTTCTCTATGATACATTCCCTGACACCCCCTCCCCCCCATATCCTAGCAGAGTCTCTCACACAAACAGGGTGAGGTACTTGATTCCAGAGGGCATCGGCTGGCATGATCCTGAACTGTCATCCAGAGGTCTCTGCATATTTCTGAACCACTGGGTGAGATCTGCATATGGACTTTAAACCAGAGGGGTTTCTTTAACTGTTGTTGTATGTTTTGCTTGCCTGTTTTGGTGCAGCGTGTTGTCTAAGGCTTATAAAGGAAGCAAATCTGCACTTATCCCTGAAAGGACATGATGGGGAAAGCATGGAATTAGCAAATACAACTTGGCAGTAACTTGGAGTAACTTCTTCAGTTTTATAAACAGAGCTTGAGAAAATGGTATCAGACCCTACCACAAGAGAAACTGCAGGCAACATCCAAGGCAACAATCCTGAGGGACGCAGAGGCTAAGAGTGCTGGTTCTATAAGCAAGGTAATCACAGCTACCTAAATATGAACCTTACCATATATCTTCCAAAAAAAACCAAACTATACAGATAGACAAATACAAATAAATCCACACGTTTCATACTTTCAACATATATGGATTTTAAAAATCACTACAATTTCAAATTCTCTGTATTTAGAAAAATAGATACCAATTTTCAGCAAAGCTTCCTCTAGAACTCCCACCATGGCCCATTCAAAACAGGGATGGGGGGGGGGGGTTGAGGGGAGGAGAGCAAAAGCAGAAAAGGAAAATATCCAAAAAAAGTGTGCAGGAGTTGTGGGGGGGGGGGGGGAGGAGTTCATCCAGCTGAAGTCACCCTAAGTGATAAAATACCGGTAAAGAGTATGGGAAGATCAAGGAAGCGATTTAAAATTGGAATCTGTGCCGAAGGAGACAGTCTTGGAAAGAAACATTCTGGAGAAAAACAGAGTAAAAGGGAAGGAAAGAGGTGCCCACTGGGGACTGGTGGAAGGAAACAATGAAGGTTACTTTACGATCCGTCCAGAGGATGTTCTGAAAGGGGGAAAAAAAAATGAAAGACACCCTGTTACTTTACTGCCCTTCCTGGCTGCGCCCTCAAGCCTATTAAAGACCCTGCAATCTTCTACTCTGACAGAAGGTGGCAGTCTTGGACAAGAAATCTGGGAAACCACTTTGCTCTACCAAAGCAAACCAACCTATAGATGTGAGCAGTTCCCTTCTATACAAAGCTACTGTAAACAAAAACAAAAGAAAGAAAAAAAAAAAAAAACAGAAAATGAACATTAAAACTTTCAGCTGGTAAATTTCTCCCAAATAAGTAAGCTTTAATTTAAAGAAGACTAACACAAGCAAAACTGAATCATGTATCCTCAAACATGCTATGGCACATGCGAAAAGATATAAAATTTGAAGTTCAAAACTAAGAATCTACATGGAGAACAAAACAAGAAGAAATGAAATAAAAGTTGGTAGGTTTCAGAAAAGAAACAGAGGAAGATAAAGTCATAGCACAGAGTAAGCTCAGTTATAGGATACTTAGGTAATTTTCAAAATAGATTTGAATGAAAATTTAATGAGCAGCATTGGAGAAAAGTAGGAAAACAACAAAAAGAATTAAAAAATGTTTTAAGAAAAAAGAAGCAAAAGGAGTCTGAGAGAAATTGGTTGAAATGGAAATTAGGCAACGAAAAGTCAACATAGGTATAAGTGGAGGCTCCAAAGAAGAAAAACAATGCAGTGAAACAGAAACGGTATTTTGAACTATAATTGAAGCACACGTTCCCTTTCCAAAAATACGAGAAGACCTGAATCTACAAATTATAAGAGTCAACTAAGTACTTGGGAAACTGATAGAGAAAGATCAATTCTAAAACTTATCCTAGTAAATATTCAAATTTAGAAATTTAAAAAAATCCTCAGGGTCTCCCCCAAAAAATAATTTACAAGGGCAAGAGAATTTGGCATCATATTTCTTCAAAATAAATATGTAAAGCAAGGCAAGAAGGAAGATGCCTTTGTAAGGAGGCCAAGAGAAGATAGTGTAAGCCAGTGGATTTTATATTCAACTGTGCTATCTTTTAAGTATCAGGACTACAGAATTAGAGTTTAAATTTGCAAGAACTCAGTGAAAGCTATATCCATGAGCCCTTCTTACAGATAAGTGTCTTCCAAGAAATAACTAAGGAAACTTAGCCCAAAGCCTTCACATTTCTGAAGAGTAAGAATAAGTAATATATTACAT
Organism: Herpailurus yagouaroundi; assembly: GCF_014898765.1. Taxonomy (NCBI): domain Eukaryota; kingdom Metazoa; phylum Chordata; class Mammalia; order Carnivora; family Felidae; genus Herpailurus; species Herpailurus yagouaroundi. The sequence continues at coordinate 3,119,437 of NW_024412467.1, read as the reverse complement.
ACCATACTCTGATTACATTTAAAGGAATAATCCGAGGAAAGTCCATAGCCTAAAATACTTCTACAAATAAAACAGTAAATATAAATTAATTACATTGGTAAAAGGACCATGTAGATTTCATTTCAGTTCTAATAAAGATAGGAACAAGGGTGGCAGAGTAATATAAATGACATATGTTCTGACAAAGCAGAATTTAGCAATTATCATTTTTAAAAAGTAAAACTATAGGGGAATAGAGGAAAGTGGAAATAGGTCATTGGTCCCACTAAAAAGAGGGAGTTAATGGGTACCATTAAAAACTATCAGGCTACATATCAAAGGTTAAGCAAGAAACAGGATTTTTTTATTTTAAAAAGTATACATACAAAAATATGAGAAAATGAAGTTTCCTAAATTTCAAATGAAACTTTAGAAAATGAGCAAAGAAAAAAAAATCATATAGAGAGAATAAAAGATAATATACATATCAAATTAGATGACATACTCAATAACATTTAATGGTCCGAACTTATCTACTAAAAAAGAATTTTCCACTTAGCTCACAACAACAACAACAACAACAAAAACACCCAAATATGTGCTAATTACAAAAGACACACCCAAAGCAAATTCAGTAAGTCTAAATGTATAGAGATGAACAAAGGTATATCACGGACAGGGAAATAATAAGAAAGCAAAGGATAGGGGCGCCTGGGTGGCGCAGTCGGTTAAGCGTCCGACTTCAGCCAGGTCACGATCTCGCGGTCCGTGAGTTCGAGCCCCGCGTCAGGCTCTGGGCTGATGGCTCGGAGCCTGGAGCCTGTTTCCGATTCTGTGTCTCCCTCTCTCTCTGCCCCTCCCCCGTTCATGCTCTGTCTCTCTCTGTCCCAAAAATAAATAAAAAACGTTGAAAAAAAAATTAAAAAAAAAAAAAAAGAAAGCAAAGGATGTAATACTAATATCAGATAAAGCAAAATTCCATCAAATAGCACTAACGTGATCAATCACACTACTGAGTATTTACCCAAACAATACAAAACACTAATTCAAATGGATACATGCAGCCCTATGTTTATTGCAGCATTACTTACAATAGCCAAATTATGGAAGCAGTCCAAGTGTCCAGCACCTGATGAATGGATAAAATATTCCACACACAGTGGAATATTACTCGGCCATAAAAAGGAATGAAATCTTGGGCGCCTGGGCTGCTCAGTTAGTTAAGCATGCAACTCTTGATTTCAGCTCAGGTCATGATCTCACAATTCCTGAGTTTGAGCCCCACATCAGGCTTCGTGCTGACATTTCAGAGCCTGCTTGGGATTCTCTTTCCCTCTCTCTGGCCCTCCCCTGCTCGCTTGCTCGCTCTCTCGCTCTCTCTCTCTCTCTCTCTCTCTCTCTCTCAAAATAAATAAATAAACTTAAAAGGAATGAAATCTTGCCACTTGCTACAGCATGGATGTAGCTAGAGAGTACACTGCTAAGCGAAATAAGTCAGAGAAAGACAAATACCAAGTTATTTCACTCATATGTGGAAATTAAGAAACAAAACAAATGAGCAAAGGGGGGAAGAAAGGAAAGAAACAGGCTCTTAACTCTAAAGAACAGACTGATGGTTACCAGAGGGGAGGTGGGTAGGGGGATGGATGAAATCGGGGATGGGGAGTAAAAGTACACTTGCCATGATGAGCACTGACTAATGTTGGAACTGTTGAATCACTACATTGTACTTCTGAAACTAATGTAACAGCGTATGTTAACTCTACTGGAATTAAATTTTTTAATTTAGTAAAATTAAAAGGAAAAACAATATTAACATGACCAAGAAGGTCACTTTTTAGTACTAAAAGACACAGTTCATCCTGAAGAAAAACTGTTTATGAATATTTAAAAGCAACCACTTTGGTAAAACAGAAGCTACAAGAAATGTCAGTAGACATGTGAAGAAACATATGAATAATAGGAGACTGTATCACATTATTCTCAGATAAATCAAGAAAACAAAAATAAATATGGGTAGAGAAAAACTAAACATAACCAATTACATAGATCTTATGGCTATATATTGAATTTTATACTCTGACAATAGAAAACGAAACTTTATCTCGAGAGTATACAGGACATTCATAAAAACTGTCATATATTACATGAAAAAATATAAATATTCTGAAAAGGTTACAGTCAAACTGCAATGAAATTAATAACAAAAATTTTTAAAGCTCCATCACCTGGATTTTTTTCTATTAAATAACTTTTGGCTAAAAGAGGAAACAAAAACTAAAATTACAGAATTTCTAAAGAATACTTTTGTAACAAATAAAAGGATGAAAACAAATGAATTAAATGCCCAACTCAAAAAGTGAAAAAGAACAAAGTATACCAAAACTAATGAAATTAAAGGAAATAATGAATATGAGAGGAGAAATTAAATAACAAAAGAATATCATACCAAATATATTATTTTCGTAATGTAATAAAATACACAACTATTAGCTACCTTAATCAAGAAAAACAAAAGGAAGAAAACATTAATATACAAGTTAACAAGAAATTTATTTATACAAGAAATAAATAAGCACCAAAACAGCCAACATCTTTGAGTACTACAAAGCACTAATTTGTACACTTCTATGCAAATAAATTCACAAAGCTCAATGAAGTATATTATAGGAAAATACAGTCTAATAGATTAGATCTATTAGATTAGACCTTGATAGATCTCATTAATTAATCATTTTCTCTGTTTCTACTCTGCCAACTGGGATGGCTTATTCTTAACTCCAATTCAGAGAATAAAAGCAGAGAAAATGATCAAGGAAATATCCAAACAAAGCACCAAATATAGATTGCTTCATAGGGAACTATGTCAAACTTTCTAAGACCCAATGCTGTATTTTTTTTTCACAGAATACAAACTGTGAAGAAGCTTCTGAATTCTATTTATGAAACAGTTACAACACTGACATCTAAATAAACCTAATAAAGATGGAACAAAAGAGAAGTTATAAATATCACTTATGAACATTGGTGAAAATACAAAATGAAATATTAGCCAATCGAAACCTGTCCCACTTTTTTTCCCCAGCTTTATTGAGGTACAACTGACATACCATATTATATAGGTTTAAGATGTATGCATGTTGCTTTCATATATTATGAAATGATCACCACCAGAATATTAGCTAATACCTGCATTCACCTAGTTACTATTTATTTCTTCTATTGAGGACAGTTAAGATTTCCTCTCATAGCAACTGTCAAGTACTTATTACAATATTATTAACTATAATCCCTATGCTGTACTTTGATCCCCAGAAATTATTCATCTTACCACTAGAAGTCTATACTGTATGACCAATATCTCTTCTTCTTTTCCTTTATCCCTCAGCCTCTGGTAACTACCATTCTAGTCACTTTCTATGAATTTGCCTTTTTACGATTCCACATATTAGTGATGTAACACAGTAACTGTCTTTCTTTGTCGGATTTATTTCACTTAGTACAATGCATTCAAGTCCCATCTATGTTCTTGCAAACAGCCCGATGAACTTCTTATGGCTAAAAAAGATTCAGCTGTGTGTGTGTGTGTGTGTGTGTGTGTGTGTGTGTGTGTGTGTGTTACAATTTCTCTCCCCATCCATCCATTCATTGATAGACACTTAGATGTTCCAACATTTTGGCTATTATGAAGAATGCTGCCGTGATCACGGGAGGGCATATAGCTCTTCAAGGTCGTGTTTTCACTTCCTTTGGATATATACCCAGACGTAGGATTGCTGGATCATATGGTGTTTCTATTTTTAATTTTTTGAGGAACCTCCACTCTGTCTTCCACAGTGGCTGCATCAATTTACACTCCCACCAGTAGTGCACAAAGGCTCCCTTTTCTCCAAGTGCCAACACTTGTCAGTTCACCTTTTTGAAGGTAGCCCTTGTGACAGGTGTAAGCTGATAACCATTGTGGCTTTGATTTGTGTTTCCCGATGATTAGTGACGTGAAGCACCTTTCCATGTACCAGGTAGCCATCTGTATGTCTTCTTTGGAAAAATGTCTACTCAGTTCCTCTGCCCATTTTTCGATTGGATGGGTTTTTGGTTTTTGGTTTTTGGTCTTTTAGGGTTTGTTTTGTTTTGGTTTGGTTTTGTTTTCAATTCAGTTGTGTAAGTTCCTTGCTTATTTTGGATATTAACCACTTGCCAGATGTCCAAATATTTTCTTCCATTCCATAGGCTGCTGTTTCACTTTGCTGATCATTTCCCTTGCTGTGCAGAAGCTTTTTCATTTGAGGTACTCCCACTTGTTCATTTTTGCCTTTCTTGCCTTTGCCTTTGTTGTCAAATACTCATTGCCAACACCCATGTCAAGGAGCTTATCCCCTATGTTTAATTCCAGAAATTACATGGTCGCAGGTCTTATGTTCAAGTCTTTACTCCATTTTGAGTTGATTTCTGTGTATGATGTAAGGTAGAGGCCCAATTTCATTCTTCTGCATGTGGCTGTCCAGTTTTCCCAAAACCACTTATTGAAGATGCTATCCTTTCCTGATTGTATATTCTTGGCTCCTTTGTCATAACTGAATTGACCATATATGTATAGGTTTATTTCTGGGCTCCTATTCTATTCCATTAATCTGTGTCCATTTTCATGCCAATACCATACTGTTTTCATTTTTCTTTCTGCTATTTCATTGTTAGTATACAGAAATGCAACTGAATTTGTATGTTGATTTTGCATTCTGTAACTTTCCTGAATTTATTGGTTTTAACATTTCTGATGGAGTCTTTAAGGTTTCCACATATATCAGCAAATACAGACCATTTTATTTCCTTTCTGATTTGGATGGCTTTTATTTCTTTTTCTTGTCTAGTTGTCCTGGCTAGGACTTCAAGTATTATGTTGAATAAAAGTGGTAAGAGTGGGTGTCTTGTCTTGTTCCTGATACGAGAAAAAACTCTCTCAGCTACTGAATGTGATGTTAGCTCTGGTCTTCTCTTACATGCTCTTTATTATGTTGAGGTATATTCCCTCCATACTCACTCTGATAATTTTTATCATTAATAGATGTTGAATTTTTTCTTTTTTTTTTTTTAATTTTTTTTTCAACGTTTATTTATTTTGGGGACAGAGAGAGATAGAGCATGAACAGGGGAGGGGCAGAGAGAGAGGGAGACACAGAATCAGAAACAGGCTCCAGGCTCTGAGCCATCAGCCCAGAGCCTGACGCGGGACTCGAACTCACGGACCGCGAGATCGTGACCTGGCTGAAGTCGGACGCTTAACCGACTGCGCCACCCAGACGCCCCTGTTGAATTTTTTCAAATGCTTTCCTGCATCTATTGAGATAATCAGATTAATTTACACCTTGTTGTTTTTTTTTTTTTAATTTTTTTTTCAACGTTTATTTATTTTTGGGACAGAGAGAGACAGAGCATGAACGGGGGAGGGGCAGAGAGAGAGGGAGATACACAATCGGAAACAGGCTCCAGGCTCTGAGCCATCAGCCCAGAGCCCGACGCGGGGCTCGAACTCCCAGACCGCGAGATCGTGACCTGGCTGAAGTCGGACGCTTAACCGACTGCGCCACCCAGGCGCCCCACACCTTGTTTTTTTAATGTGGTATAGCACATTTATTGATTTGCATATGTTAAACAATCCTTACATCCTGGAATTAATGCTAGTTCTTCATGGTGTACGATCATTTTAATGTGTTGTTGAATTCAATTTGCTAATATTTTGTTGGGCATTTTGCATTTAAGTTCATCAGGGATATTAACCTATAATTTTCTTTTCCTATAGTGTCTCTGTCTGATTTTGGTATCAAGTTAATGCTGACTTCATTTAATGCATTTTGAAGTAGTCCCTCCTCTTCTATTTTTGAAAGCGTTTGAGAAGAATTGGTTTTAATCTTTCTTTAAGTAATTGGTAGAATTCACCAGTGAAGGCATCTGGTCCTGGACTTCTATTATTGGGAGGTTTTTGATTACTTATTCAACCTCCTTACAGATTTTTCTATTTCTTCATAATTCAGGCTTCGTATTTTCTAGGAATTTATCTATTTCTTCTAGGTTGTCCGACTTGTTGGTGTATAATTGATCAAAGTAGTCTTTTATGATCCTTCATTCTGCGACATCAATTCCAATGTCTCCTGTTTCATTTATAATTTTATTTGTCTACTATTTTTTTCTTGGTTAGTCTAGCTACAGACTTGTCTATTTTGTTTATACTTTCCAAAAACAATTTTTTTTCAATGATCTATTACCTCTTTAGTCTCTATTTCACTTACTTCCACTCTGATCTTTATGTTTTTTTCCTTTGTTAACTTTGGACTTAGTTTATTCTTATTTTCCTAGTTCCCTGAGGTATAAAGTTAGCTTGTTTATTTGAGATATTGATTTTTTTTCTTAATGTAGGTATTTATTGCTATAAAATCTTCTCTTACAACTGCTTTTGCTATATCTCAGAATTTTTGGTATATCACATTTCTATATTCATTTGTCTCAAAATATTTTTTCTTTCATTTTATTTCTTCTTTGACCCACTGGTTGTTCAGGAGCATGATATTTAATCTCCACATATTTGTGAATCTTCCCATTTTCTTCTCATAAGTGATTTCCAGTTTCATACCATAAGGATCAGATATGATGCTTGATATGATTTCAATCTTCCGAAATTTACGGAGACTTGCTTTGTGGCCTAATATGTGATCTAGCCTGATTATGTTCCATGTGCACTTGAGAAAAATATGTATTTTTCTGCTATTGGGTGGAATGTTGTGTGAATGTTTTTTTTTTTTTTTAATTTTTTTTTTCAACGTTTATTTATTTTTGGGACAGAGAGAGACAGAGCATGAACGGGGGAGGGGCAGAGAGAGAGGGACACACAGAATCGGAAACAGGCTCCAGGCTCTGAGCCATCAGCCCAGAGCCCGACGCAGGGCTCGAACTCACGGACCGCGAGATCGTGACCTGGCTGAAGTCGGACGCTTAACCGACTGCGCCACCCAGGCGCCCCATGTGAATGTTAAGAACATCTGGGTACTGTGTAGTTTGGGCCCAGTGCTTCCGTATTAATTTTCTGTCTATATGATCTATCATTGAAAGTGGAGTTTTAAAGTCCTCTACATCTAATGGAGCGCCTCGGTGGCTCAGTTAAGCCTCCAACTCTTGATATCCGCTCAGGTCATGATCTCACATTTCGTGAGTTTGAGTTCCGGGTTCATGAGTTCGAGCCTCGCATCCAACTCTTCACTGACAGCACAGAGCCTGCTTGGATTCTCTCTCTCCCCTCTCTCCCTGCCTCTACCCTGCTCGTTATCTTCTCTTGATAAACTGATCCCATTATCATTATATAATGCCCTTGTTTACTTTCTTTGCCATCTTTGATTAAAGTCTATTTTGTCTGATTAGTATAGCTACGACTGCTTTCTTTTACCTTCTATTTGCATAGAATATCCTTCCCTATCCCATCCCATTCAATGTGTTTCTGTAAAGCTGAAGTGAGTCTCTTGTATGCAGCATACCCTTGGGTCTGTTTTTTTTTTTCATCCATTCAGCCATTCCATATCTTTTCATTGGAAAAGTTATTACATTTACATTTAAAGTAATTAGTTTTAAAAAAATTTTTTTAATGTTTATTTATTTTTGAGACAGAGAGAGACAGAGCATGAACGGGGGAGGGTCAGAGAGAGAGGGAGACACAGAATCTGAAGCAGGCTCCAGGCTCTGAGCTATCAGCACAGAGCCCGACGCGTGGCTCAAACTCATGGACTGTGAGATCATGACCTGAGCCGAAGTCGGATGCTCAACCGACTGAGCCACCCAGGCGCCCCTAAAGTAATTATTGATTGGTATGGACTTACTTTGCCATTTTATTATTTTCTGGCAGATATGTAATTCATTTGCTCCTTTCTTTCTCTCTTGTTCTCTTACTTTGTGATTTGATGGTTTTCTACAGTGGTATGTACAGATTTCTTTATCTTGTGTGTATCTACCATAGGTTTGTATTGTATAGTTACCATGGGTCTTACATAAAACAATTTATATTTTCAACAGTCTGTTTTAAGCTGGTAACAACTTAACTTTGAGTGTATGCAAAAGCTTTACATTGACATTACCATGCCCACATTTTATGTTTTTGATGTAATCATTTATATCTTTTTGCACTGTGTCTATTAAAAATTGTATATAGTTATTTTTAATTTTTTTACTTTATTACTATAGTTTAGTTTTTTAATATTGTATAGTTATTTTTAATACTTTTGTTTTAACATTCATACTAAAGTTATAAGTGATTTACTCACCACCAGTATGACATTAGACTTTTCTGAATTTATATATCTACCTTCATTGATGATATTTACACTTTCATGTTTCCCTGTTACTAATTACATCTTTTGTTTCAATTTGAAAACATGCCCTTTAACATTTCCAGTGAGGCCAGTCTAGTGGTGATGAACTCCTTCACCTTTTACTTGTCTGGAAACTATACTTCAATTCTGAAGAACAATTTGCTGGGTAAATTATTCCTTTGGTAGTTGTTGGTTGTTGTTTTCTTTCTTTCTTTCTTTCTTTCTTTCTTTCTTTCTTTCTTTCTTTCTTTCTTTCCTTCCTTCCTTCCTTCCTTCCTTCCTTTCCTTCTTTCTTTTTCTTTCAGTACTTTGAATACATCATGTCATTCTCCTCTGGCCTGCAAAGTTTCCACTGAAAAAATCTGCTGGTAGTCTTAGGGGTGATAAATTACTATTTTCTTGCTGCTTTTAAGATTTTGTCTTTAACTTTCAACAGCGTAATTAAAACATGTCATGGTGTGGGCCTCTTTGGATTGGTCTTTTTTGGAACTCGTAGGCCTCCTAGATCTGGATGTCTATTTCTTTCCCCAAATTAGAAAAGTTTTCAGCCATTTGTTATTTCAAATAAATTTTTGCACCCTTTCTCTCTCTCTTCTCCTTCCCAGACCCATTTAATGTGAATATTGGTCCACTTACTGTTGTCCTTTAAGTCTTCTAAGCTAATGTCACTCTTTTTTAGTCTTTTTTCTATTGGTTCATCTGACTGGATGAATTTCACTACCTTGTCCTTGAGTTTGCTGATATTTTCTTCCAGATGATCTTTCTGCTGTGGAACCCATCTAATGAATTTTTCAGTTCAGTTATTATATTTTTCAGCTGTGTGATTTCTATTTGGTACTTTTTTGAATTTTCTATGTCTTTGTTAAAATTCTCATTGTATTTGTGCATTGTTCTTCTGATCTTGGTGAGCACATTTATGACCATGACTTTGAATTACTTATCTCCATTTCATTTAGGTGAGTTTCTGAAGCTCTATCTTGTTCTTGTTTGGAACTTATTCCTCTGTTTCTTATTTTCCTTGCCACTCTGTGTTGGTTTCTACACATTAGATAAAACTGCCTCTCCCAGTCTTAGAGTAGTCTTGTGTAGATAAACCCTGTGAATCAGCCTGGCCTGAGCTCTTGGTTTTTTTCTTAAGCCTCTGTGATTTTCCAATCATCCTCTTTGTTCTTGGTGCCTCCTAGGACTGGAGGGTATGCCAAGACCAGTCAGTTTCCCAAACAAGAGGATTGCAGTCACCACCTAGATGACTGGAAACCACACCCACAGACAACAGTGGAGAACAATGCAGCAGGGACCCTTCCGTGGAAAAACTGAAAGGTGTCTTTGCCTGCTCCCTCTGCACTTGGGCTGGGTGAACAGCTGTGGAGTGGTTCTCCTGTACCCTTTAAGAACTGCCTCAAAAGCTGAGATGCCAGACATGTACAAGATATTGGTAACTTAAAACAGGCTAGAGAGAATAGACATAGGGCACATCCACTGGCTTCCCTCCCCCACGGAGGATGGAGTTAGCTCCTGGATGCATGCTAAATTTCAAGGAGACCCTCAAGCAGCAACTTTTAATGTATGCAAATAAACCCCTTTCAGGAAAGGACTAGGAGGTAGGTGTTTTTTGTCTCCTCCCACTGAGGACAACAGCCACTGTGAATCTTCTAGAGCCCATTAAGAACGGTTTCTTTGTTGGCTATAGTATTATCAGTCATGTGGACAGGAGCCCTGTTGGCTTTCACAACTAAGTGTTTTGGGGATACATTCCTTAGGTGGGAGCTTTTGGGGCACTAGATGTGGGGTCCAAACCCTTCATTTCTTAGAGAGAAGCTGGTTCCTCACTATTTCCTACCCTTTTCGATGTGGGTAATTTTCTCATTCATCTAATGTTTAAGAGTTGATCTGTTAGTTTCTCTGGTGAGAGTGGCTAACATTCTGTTACAAAATGATTATGAATTATGTTTTCATTGGCTGGGAAAAACTTCATCACTCACTAGTAGTAGAGAAATCCACCTTATAAGTGAAAAACTTAAGCAGTTATGAACAGAATACTAAAACAGAATAGCATTCCCAAACTCTGGAAGAACTGATTGATGGTATTTTAAATCAAAACACTCTGAATTTTCAGATAAATTAATCTACCTGGCCTAAATTTTACCCAGAGTCCTAATGATATAAAATCTACATAAAACAAATTCTCATAAACTCTCATAAGTTCTCATAAATTTGTTGCAAAAAAAAAAAAACCTGTGAGTCTTATACTATACTTCTCCACCGACAGACTCCAGATTGTCACATTATGATTAGATCATGTATACATGGAAATGTATACATGGAAATACATGTACACTTAAGATAGAACACTGCAGCTTACTGAAAAGCCAACAGAAGCAAATAACATCTAACCCTAGGTTTCAGAGATTATAATGATGATATCAGGTATGCATTACTTCCTTCTGAGACTTGTGGATCAAGATTCATAATAGGACAATAGACTTATACCCAGACTTACCACCCATTTGTTTCCTTTTTCTGTGACTGATTGCTATATTCTTTCCATGGGTTTTGTTTGAGGTACTAGACTTTTACAAAGGCTAACCCTTCTTGTGTTTCTCTAGACAGACTTCCTTTCCGTAAACTTTTAAATTCCTTTATTTGCTATTACCAGACAATGGCAATGGCTGACAAAATTTTCATCTATTTTCATTTCCTAGATCCCACTATTAGAATGAACCTCAATACATCAATATGTCTTAATTGGACCTACGTCTCAACAATTTTCTCCTTCTATTTATTTGTCACAGAGCCTCAAAGAAACTCAGAGCCTGTCAGTGATATAAAGGAACATGGGACTAATAATATAAACTATCATCTAATTATTTCTCATAAATCTATATATACAGAAACAATTACATCAGTTGTTTAATCACACCCAGGGTGAAACCAATTAAATTTTAATAGCAATTTCTAACAACCTCTGTGTCTGCTCAACGTGCATCCTTATGATTATTCTTCTTAGAGGATCACAGGGCTTTCCCATGATAACCCACACCAATATGTGTCCTAGGCTTTAGTGTGGCTCTCCAGCCTTTCCCAGTGCTCAAAATGAACTATTAAAAGTCTGATATAGTTACCACGAGGGATCCAAGACACCAAATTTCATCAGTTCTCAAAAGGATTTCTACCCTCCATGAAAACATATAATCTGCAATTAACCTCCAATTTTGCTCCAAATAACAAATAAAACAGTTGAAATTTTAAAGCCAAAAAAACTCAACATAAATTTATGATCTAGGATATTCTAAAGACAATGAAATCACCTTCAACTATGTAGTCATCAAGCAAAATGGGAGTTTGGAAAATAACTCATACCTAGAGAAACACGTCAGGAAGAGTGGAATAATCAATTAATCAATTGAGCAGCCTCTTTGGTTGACCAAACTGAAATCTGCAGCTTCTTCTCATGGTCAGGTATACACCAGCTAAAGATGTGAACATACTGTGGATTTCAAATTTGCTTATGATGATTGGGATTACCCTCACCCTTGTGGCCTTCTTTCCTATCTTGTATCTCAGCGCTTCTATATTACAATACTGTCATTATCCTAAGCCAGCCCAAGAGTGAAATTTCTGGATCACAGTACATATTTATATACAACAGGTGTAATACCAAAGACTCACCTAAGTGATTTTAGGTATGCATTTTCCCACCTGCAATGATGAGCCTTCCAGTTAGTCATGGTCTTGTTAATATTTAGAAGTGACAGTCTTTAATTTTAACCATTCTGGTGGATACATAATGGTATAGTGCCATGATTTTAACTCACATTTTCCTGATGAAAAAAATGTTAACAAATGTTTGCTCACCCTTTGGATAGCCTCTTTGCTAAAGTGTCAGTTCAGGTCTCCAAACATTCCCCCTCCCCCCACCCTCAAGTTACCTTTTCTTATAAATTTGTAGAAGCTCTTTATGTATTCTAATATAAGCCCTTTCCACTTGTTGGTATCATAAATATCCCCTCCCAGTCCATGACTTGCCTTTCCACTCCCTTAAGGGTATCTTTTGGTGAACAGAAGTTCTTAATTTTAATATAACTTTCTCTTTAGTGATTTTGTGTCCTATTTAAGAAATCTTTGCATATCCCGAAGTGATAAAAATAATCTCTTATTTTTTTCTAAGTACTTTCTTATTTTATATTTCACATTAAGATATGCCTTTCAAATGGTATTAAATTTTGCTGTGATATCAGTGAGAATCAAGTTCCACTTTATTCCCATGTGAATTTCAAATTGGCCCAGCACTATCCAATGCAGAGACCGTCCTCTGGAATATCACTTTTATAATAAATCGAGTGTCCATTGCATATGGGTCTCTTTCTACCAACATAAAATAATAATCACTGTAGCCTCGTAATAAGTTGTGCTGTCTGATAGAGGTGCCCTCCAAAATTGTCTGGGATATTCACAGATGGTCTTTCCATTTCCATAAATATTTTAGAACTAGCTTGTGAATTTCCACAAAGAAACACCTACTGGGGTTCAGACTGAACATATCCTCCAGCTCACTAATCTTGACTTCTGGCGCTTTCAGTCTGTTGTTATACCCATCGGATAAAGTCTCAGTTACAAATACTGCATTTTTATTTTCCAGTTCTAGGATATTCATTTGTTGTTGTTGTTGCTGTTGATGTCTATGGGTTCCAATTCTCTGTTGAAAATCTCCATATTTTTTTATCTATTTTGTCCACCTTTTTCTTCATATTCTCAAACATATTACTCAGCTATCTTAACCGTATCTGATACCTCTAATCACTTTATCACCCATGTACCATTTTTGCTATCTGTGTTTTACTTCTTGCTTCCCCCCCCCCCCCCCGGTGCTTCAGCATGCCTCATAAATAAGTGTGTATCACCTGCCTGACATTATGGATAAAATCCTGTGTAGGACTTGAGTTCTAGATTCCTCCAAGAAGGCTAGGTTACATTGTGTGTTTGTTTGCTGGGTTTTTGTTTCTTCACTTGTTCACTGTTGTTCTGAGTTGTTCTTGTCTCATTTTGTTTTCCAGGCAGGTAGCATACCAGCGTATCCCCTGATCCCGCCAAGCCTTTGTTTTCAGCATGAGAGTGAACTATTTCAGTTTGCCTTTATTACGGGAGTGCAAAACTCCTAAAACATACGCTGCACTTTTGGAGTGTGGCCATTACTTCCAGAGCCTCTGGAGTCCCAATATTAAGCCCAGAAGACTTACTAAGGTGTTTATCTTGGGGAACATAAACTTCATGCTCTTTCTTCCAAGTGCCTAATTATTGCTGAAATCTCTACTCAGCTATTTTGACTCCCAGCTGTTGTTTTCTGTTGTCTCTTTGAGACTCACTCTGTACAAGTGCAGTGGAGAAGCTGGGTTGACTACTTAGGGGAAGTTGTACACAGATTTTTGGGGCTCCTTATCCATAGCTCCCTTCTCACTGAGATTTTCTCTTCTCTAGCATATTGTCCAGCTTCCTTGAGGCCCTGAACCCCAACCTGTATGCCAGCCTACTAAAACTGCCACCTTCTGACTCATGTCCAAATAGAGGGTTTGTAGATGTGATAAGTTACCATCCCTCAGTTAGACTTAATGAACTGGTTGATTGACAAGCAACACTAACAACCCGTATCATTTTTGTTCTTCCAGTCATTTTATTAACTGGAACATTGACCTAGAATCATGCCGTGCTAAAACTAGGAAAGATCACACGCAGTTTTCATTCCACGACCTTCATTTCAAAATGGGAAAAATAAGCTACACCTAGAGATTAAAAAGGTCAGAAATCTAATATCTTATTAAACAAATAATCTATTTCCAGGACTTTAAATGGACCCTCTTTTATTGGGTTCCATCCATCTAACCGTTTTCTTCTCTCTCCCATTCTAATGAAACTTTTTAAATTGCTCATGAATTTTTCTAGTTACTACCACAAAATGACAATGCTACATTCTCACTGTTCAATCTGGTTATTGCTGAAAGACTTATCTCTATAAGTATGACGGTTACTTCAGCAAATTTTGGTAATGTTATTCTCACTGCTCTCCTCATCCTTGAAACAACAGTAATAAAGATTTCTTCTCCAGCTGAATCCAGGAAAATGTTTGCCTCATTAGCTCAGGAAACACTATCACAAGCTAATTCATTCAGTATTACAGGCAAGAAAAGGTAGCATATGGCCTCACTCTGCAAATGTGGTCCCAAGACATTAAAAAAAAAAAAAAAAAAGCAACACATTCATCCATGTTTCTGCCACTGTGGAATTAACGTGCGACAAACAAAATCTATGCACAGTAACTGTCACACAAAAGTAACTTTCATTTCTTTCTGAAATAAACAACTTAGCTCACAAATTCATTCACTTTCTCATGAAAATTTGGTTATTGTTAGAACTAGAGCCAGAGTCCTGTGGGAGAATTGATACAGAGGCAGCTAGGGCTAAGTTTCTATTCCTTCAAAGCATACACAGACAATATTTTTTTTTCTCCCTGATACACAGAGATATCTACCTAATAATGAAATTGTAAACAGAAGCTACATTAAAAACTGCTACATGTAGATCAAAACTCAATTTCTTTTCCTCCTGGCCAAACAGACAGTCGCTGTGTTGCAGTCACTGGAATGTGGTCAGTTGCAAGCCTGGCCCATAAAGACCTCCCATCCGTGATCTCACACTCTCCCCATCTGTCAGCTGCAAGCAGAAAAAGGCCCTAAAAGGTGGTAAAGCCATACAATGGAAGATACGTACAGCCCAGAGTAATCTGTGGAGAAGGGTTCCAAACCCTTGTCACTGCCAATCCACATAGGACTATGCTATTTGTTAAATATCCTATATAATAGCACAGTATAGGAATATCATGGATTTTTACTGTTCTTATATCAAAAAAACTTGCCAAATCAATTAGTGTAAGTAATCTCACTGTAAGTGCTTAGTATTTTCTATTCATAATCACTCATAATTAATGATCATTTTGTTTCTTAATTCTAATGCTTACAACTTCAGTGTCCTTTCCTTGACGTATCATACTGGCTACGTTCTCCAGTAAAATGCTGAATAGAGGCGGTAATAAGTGGTATCTTTCTTATGCTTAATATACAAAGAAACCTGGCCTATAATTTTTGTTGTAAGCCTTCTCAGGCATGCATTAGATTAAGACATTTCCCTTTATTCATATACTGCTAAGAGATTATTGTGAATAAGTACTGGATTTTTGTCATATACTTTTCTGCAGCTATTTAATTGACTTCCTGGGTTTCTCTTTTATTAAATGTAGTGAGTGAGACTGATTGAGTTAATAATATTAAATGAATTTCACCCTCCTGGAATAAAACGAGCTTAGCCTCAGGGCTCCTGGATGGCTCAGTCGGTTGAGTGTCCGACTTCAGCTCAGGTCATGATCTTGGAGTTGACGAGTGCGAGCCCCACGTCGGGCTCTACGTGGACAGCTCAGAGCCTGGAGCCTGCTTCGGATTCTGTGTCTCCCTCTCTCTCCACCCCTCCACTGCTCATGCTCTGTCCCTCTCTGTCTCAAAATAAATAAAACATTAAAAAAAAAAAAAACAAGCTTAGCCTAATGTATTCTCATTTTATATTTTGTATCAAATTTGGTGTTCTCTGTGTTTTTCAAGATACTTCTTCCATATTTGTCAAGATTTGCTAGTAATTTCCCTTTCTTATAATGTCCCTATAAGGTTTCAGTAGTAAATTTATGTTAGTTTTATTAAATGAGCTGAATAATGATTCTCTTTTTATTTTTCTGGAAGATTTTCTATTAGTGTTTGACTGAATTCATCTTTAAAGTCATGGGTACCTGTAATATTCCTTGTAGAAACATTTTAAATTACAGACTGACTATCTTTAATAGGTAGAAGACTATTCAAATTTCGATACCTTCTTATATCAGTTTTATAAAGTTGAAATTTTCTAGGTATTTGTCCATATTATCTAAATTTTTTATATTATTGGCACAAATAATGTGTTGTTCATCACACCCTTACATTATCATATCTGCAAGATTTGTAGTAATGTCCCCTTTGTTATTTTGACTTTATGACTTCTTTCCTTTTTTGTAAACTCAGTCTCACAAGGAGTTTATCAATTTGACTAGTCCCATCAAAGAACTAGTTTTGGGCTTTGTTGACCTCTAGTGTATGTTTGTTATTTTTATTAATTTATACTGTTAAAATTTTATTTCCTTCCCTCAACTTTCATTGGGTTGATTTTTCTCTATTTTCTAAGTTTGTGAAAGAGATGCTTAAGTCACTAATATTAAGTCCTTTATCTTCCTTAATCCATGTATTTACACTAAATATATCTAAGAACTTCTTTAATACCATCTCCCACATTTGATACGTAGTTTTCTTAAATTTGAATCTGATAATACAGATAACTTACAACACTTCTGGTTCTGCTTCTATAGTCCATTGTTTCTGTTGGATTAAGTTTTCTCATCCCCTTATGTAGCTATTTATTTTTTATTGTGTGCTAGTCATTTTGATCTTTTTTTTTTTTTTAATTTTTTTTTCAACGTTTATTTATTTTTGGGACAGAGAGAGACAGAGCATGAACGGGGGAGGGGCAGAGAGAGAGGGAGACACAGAATCGGAAACAGGCTCCAGGCTCTGAGCCATCAGCCCAGAGCCCGACGCGGGGCTCAAACTCACGGACCGCAAGATCGTGACCTGGTTGAAGTCGGACGCTTAACCGACTGCGCCACCCAGGCGCCCCTAGTCATTTTGATCTTAAATTTACCTGTAGAAATAATTTTGCCTTGGAAAATTAGGATTAAATAAAGTTCCTCCCCCACAAAGAAGTTTTTTATTTCCTCTTAGCAGATTCCTAGGGATATTAGCAAGCTATGAAGATCTTTATCCGATTTTAGAGATTGTGGTTTTTCTTGAACCACCTAGGTGACTCTAAACTGGGCTGCAGTATATGCAAAAGCTATTTGAGCTCTAATTTTCTCTTAATCCTAGGGGAAGATCCATCAGGCTGCCACTCCAAACCATAGGGAGTTTACAGAGTGATCTTTGTAAGCCCTTAACTACAACTTAAGACCTCTTAGCCACATGACTATAAAAAGTGTTTCTCAGAATTCACTTGAGTTTCATTCCGTTCTAGATTAACAAATATCCCAAGACTAATAAAAGCCCCTACTGTTAGACTCACTTCTCTGAATTCGTCTTCCCTAAAATATTGCCTTAATATCTCCTTATCTTTCTTTAACCCTCCAGCTCCTTTTTAGAAGATTTTTTTTCTTTTTTACATTTTACCCAGCTTTCTAATTGCTGTCAGTGGAAGAAAGAACACACTGTATATACTGCACGCTAGCTAACGTGACAATAAATCATATTAAAAAATAAATATATAAATAAAAGTAAAGTTAAAATTAAGTTATTTACATATACATATATTTTAGACTCTTAAACAAGTTATATTTCTTCCCCCAAATTAACAATATATTAAGTTGAATGTTATCTTCATAATCAATATAAATAAAAGTTGGGCCCTTGGGGTATCCCACATTCCTCAGGCTAGATCATAAAAATTGTCAAAGTAAGAAAATAACACTCAATGGTTCCACATTCTGATGTTCCATTTATCCTTTTGTTGGAAGCATTTTATATGCTTGTTGTCGTTAGAATGTAAGCTGTATTATGGAGAATTTAGGACTTTATGAATCTTATTTTGTTGGTATAATCAGAACATATGCTCTCTTATGGACAGCCAGTAAATGATCAGATTATTCCTAGAAATAGAGACAAGGATTGCTTACAGGTGGCTTTAATCTACCCTTGTAATATCTATCAACTCTCTGCTTGCCACCGTCCATCATCCTACATAAAGAAGATCTTAGGGGCACCTGGGTGGCTCCATCGGTTAAGCATCTGACTTTAGTTCAGGTCACGATCTTGTGGTCTGTGGGTTCGAGCCCCACATCAAGCTCTGTACAAACAGCTCAGGACCTGGAGCCTGCTTCGGATTCCGTCTCCTTTTCCCTCTGCCCCTCCCCTACTTGCATTCTCTCGCTCTCTCAAAAATAAATAAACATTAACAATTTTTAAAAATCAGATCTTAGTGCAAAAATTGTTTTTCTTGACTGCCACCTGGGTGGCTCAGTCAGTTGAGCATCCTACTTTGGCTCAGCTCATGATCTTGCAGTTCATGAGTTCAAGCCCCACATGGGGCTGTTAGCATAGAGAACACTTCAGATTCTCTGTCTCCCTCTCTGTCTGCTCTTCTCCCACTCATGCCCACTTGCACACACTCTCTCTCTCTCTCCCTCAAAAATAAACATTTAAAAAATTATGTTTCTTATTCAAATTGAACTTCAAAACAAACTCCCTTGACATAAATTCAAACCATATTATTGTTCTAAACTTTTCTTTTTTTAATTTTTTAATGTTTATTTATTCTTGAGAGAGAAAGCATGAGTGGGAGAGGGGTCGGAAAGAGAGGCAGACACAGAATCCAAAGCAGGCTCCAGGTCTGAGCTGTAAGCACAGAGCCTGACTCAGGGCTCAAACTCACAAACCGTGAGATCATGACCTGAGCCAAAGTCAGACACCCAATCGACTGAGCCACCCAGGTGCCCCTGTTCTAAACTCTTCTTAAAAATTAAATTCTAGGGGCACCTGGGTGGCGCAGTCGGTTAAGCGCCCGACTTCAGCCAGGTCACGATCTCGCAGTCCGTGAGTTCGAGCCCCGCGTCGGGCTCTGGGCTGATGGCTCAGAGCCTGGAGCCTGTTTCTGATTCTGTGTCTCCCTCTCTCTCTGCCCCTCCCCCGTTCATGCTCTGTCTCTCTCTGTCCCAAAAATAAATAAACGTTGAAAAAAAAAATTTTTTTTAAAAATTAAATTCTAGGGGCGCCTGGGTGGCTCAGTTGGTTAAGTGTCCAACTTCGGTTCAGGTCATGATCTCTCAGTCTATGAGTTCAAGCCCTGCATCAGGCTCTGTGCTGACAGCTTGGAGCCTGGAGCCTGCTTTGGATTCTGTGCCCTACCCCCCGCCCCTCTCCTGCTTACATTCTGTCTCTCTCTCTTTCTCAAAGATAAATAAATATTTTTTAAAAATGAAATTCTAGACCATGATTACTATCAGTTCTATGGGGGAACACTTCTACTGTCCATATGTAGCACATTGATTCAGAGCAAATGTCCACTATCATGAAATTTATATCTGACTCAAGTAGAGCTTTTGCATGAGAAACACAAAACTTTTTCAAGTCTTCTGGAACACCTAAACCTAGTCAGGATGTAACAAAGGGTATAGGATAAAAAAATTGTCTTGATAGTACTCTGGCATTCTATCACCAACTTCTAGTCCCTATGTCGAGATATTTTCAAATAAATTTCTTTAAAAAAAAAAAAGGCACCATAATGATAAACACATCAGTCACTGACAACCCTAGAGATATGCCATCTTTGTTCAACTAGATTGTGTCCTAGAAGAAATAAGGAATAAACATTTAGTAGCAATAGATGTGCTAAACATCTTACATATACTATCTCTAGCCTGGAAATAACCTTGCAAAGTAGCTATTATCATCCTCAGATAAGGAAACTGAGGTTCAAAAGTTCAAAGCATTGTCAAGGCAGGCAGAATTCAAGCCAATTCTCCAAGTCACTTCTCTAAGACCTAAAGTCTGTGAGGTCAGAAGATACCCCTTCCAGGATACAACTTCATGCTTCTTCTCAACTACTTTTTCATTAATTTTAAAAAATAATTATTGATAATCTACTATGATTCTGAAATATTCTGAGCATGGGGAAAGCTGTAGAAAATGAGAAAACAAGGTTCTTATGCTCATAAAGCTTACATTATAGTACAGAAGAAAGACAATACTCAAATAAACAAATAATTATTTTGATAAAGATAGATGTTTTGGAGAAGGTGAAATGAGAAGTGAGCTAACTGAAATAAAGGACTTAGACAAGACCTTTCTAAAGGGGCAACTTTTAAGCCAGGTCTAAAATGATGAAATAGGATGCAAACAAAGATTTAAGGAAAAAATGTTCCCAGGAGAGAGAACAATAGGTAGGTGCAAAGGCCCTGAGGCAATGCATCCTCCACCCCAGATGCCTACTTTTTTTTTCACATTTTCTCCCTCTTTTATTTCTTTTTAATTTAAATTCAAGTTAGTTAACATAGGGTATAGTCTTGGCTTCCAGAGTAGAACCCAGTGATTCATCTCTTACATATAACACCCAGTATTCATCCCAGCAAGTGTCCTCCTTAATACCTATCACCTATTTAGCCCATCCCCCCCACCCGCCTCCCCTCTAACAACCCTCAATTCTCTGTATTTAAGAGGCTCTTATGGTTTGCCTCCCTCTCTGTTTTTATCCTATTTTTCCTTCCCTTCTGACATGTTCATCTGTTGTGTTTCATAAATTCCACATATGAGTGAAATCATATGGTATTTGTCTTTCTCTGATTTATTTCACTTAGCATAATATACTCTAGTTCCATCCATGTTGTTACAAATGGCTAGATTTCATTCTTTTTCATCACCAAGTAGTATTCCAGTGTGTGTGTGTGTGTGTGTGTGTGTATACATACATATATACATATATACATATACATATATAATATATGTATGTATACATATATAATATATATGTATGTATACATACATATATGTATACACACACACACATACACACACACACCATATCTTCTTTATCCATTCATCAGTCAATGGACATTTAGGCTTTTGCCATAATTTGGCTATTGCTTACAGCTGTTGCTATAAACACTGGGGTCCATGTGCCCCTTTGAATCAGCACTCCTGCATCCCTTGGATACACTCCTAGCAGGGCTATTGCTGAGTCATAGGGAAGATCTATTTTTAATTTTTTAAGGAACCTCCATACTCTTTTCCAGAATAACCGCACCAATTTGCATTTCCACTAACAGTGCAAAAGGTTCCCCTTTCCCTTCATCCTTGCCAACATCTGTTGTTTCCTGAGTTGTTAATTTTAAGCCACTCTGACGGGTGTGAAGAAAAACCTCAGGAAAAAGTAACTAAAAAGATCTGAAAATGTTGCCCCTTTCAGAGGCCCTTATGGTTTACTAAGATACAAAGATAATATAAAGGAGAAAACTCCAAAAGTGAAATCCCTCCCAGGGAAGCATTTAAGAGGAAGTTAGCATCACTCTGCACCTACCAAAAAAAAAAAAATCTGACATGGGTTATTGCCCACTCAGCCCTACCTGTGCCTCCTCAAGATTCTCAGTGGAAGACATACTTTGCTGCCAATTTTTCACATCTGAAACAGGAACTGAGAACTTCATAGGCACAATATCCTTTCCCAGCACAGGAAGCACCCAAGGTACCAATTTGCCACATTTCAGTGCTTTGTGAGTTGGACTTTTGGAACAGAGACTACTTTTCCCTGCAATAACAGTATCAGTTGCAAATCAGACTCCTAAGGAAGTCTACCCTAAGTTAAAATGCTGCTGATAGTCTACAAACTAGCAGTGGAAAATAGAATTATACCGCACAACTAGGGAATAAATGGGGAAAAAAATATTAAGTGAGAAGTAGTCTATCTTAAATGGCATGGCATAAAGAAAGCCAGGTTTAGGTTTAAGGATAATTAATTGTGAAGAGTCTTTCAGTCAACCTTTCCATTTCTGGCAGATGACGGAATAGGTTGCTTAGTTACGTCTAATTTTGCTCCATAAACTTTGGCTTTCCTTATTCCTGGTATAGTTGCCATACTGTTTTGTTTTCTGGTTTGGTTTTTTTTTTTTTTTTCTTTTTCTGATGCATAACTACCCATGATTAAAGATGGTTGACTCGGTACTCTTTTCAAGCTTGTGATGGTATTTAGGATTCATGCAGGTTGCAGATTAAGTGGGGATAAGAGAAGAGAGCAAGGTGTAAACCAGAAGTCTTCAGAGTTCAGCACAAATCAGAATTCCTGGGAGGAATTCTTGAAACTCCGATTTCTGAGACTCCTGTCAGACCTTCTGATCAGTAGGTGTGGGGTGGGGCAGAGAACTGGCATTTCTAACTACTTCCCAGGTAACACGTGTGCTACTAACCCAGGGATGACACTTTGAAAACCACTATCCAAAACACAAAAGGTTCAAGCTGGAAAGAGAACTGCAATTTGCAGTGGGCACAGCTGCTGACCCTGTGGGTTGAACCTGCTCACGACGGTTAGGGATAGATCACTGACTGATGGCTAATTCTGTGTGTGAATGGGTTGAGAAGGACCAGTATGTCAGGCGGCAGCCTTTTCCAGTGTTTTGAAATGCCTGAGAGCAGGTGAAAGAATTAATGGTTCTTTCCCAATTTTTATGATTCTCCTTCTTCCTGTATAAAGAACACTTTCGGGGACTATCTGGGGTAATTTTGGCAGCTGATTTAACCCTTTCAGACCCAAAGCACACTACTTGAAGGCTGTGATTTAACAGCTTACTAGCAAACATGGATTAAGTATCTACTCCTTTCAAGACAAGGTAATAAATCAGAAATGGGGGGAGGATTATTTCATCTAAAGGCAGAGCAGTCCTGTACATGAACAATTGAAGTCACATCCTCAGAGCGATACAGGTAAAATGCGGTGAGAGTTTAAATGTAGGAAGGATGCTTCTACCAGTGAAACAAGTCAAGCACTCGGACGTAAACCTGAGCAAGACATAAGGATACGAATTTTGGCAACTGGGAGCAAAAGAGGGACATGACGGAAGGAAAATACAAATGCAGGAAGAGAGAACAATGTGGAAAAGTGTTAGGCAGGTGAGAGTGGAACATCAGGAAAGCAACCAGGAATTCTGACGGGCTGGAGTGCAGGTCGCCAGAGGAACAGACAAGGAAGATTATCACGAAGCCCTTAAATATCAGGAGACAAGTTTGAAAGCGACTAGCTATCAGGGGAGCTCTGAAACTTTTTAACCACAAGAGTGATCATGTGGAACTCTATTTTAGGATAACTTACTGGGCAGCAGAAGATGTGGATGTGTGAGAAATCTATTATAGTAGCTAGGACTTCCCCAGGGTGGGAAAGAGCAGTGACAGATACCGTAGGTAGAATCATGATTACCAGCAACAGATTTGAGGTCAAGAATAAGAGAGAAAGGCAGAAAGGAAGACAAAAAGGACACTGATGTTTTAAACCTCGGTAATCAGCCAGTTGGTAGCATCTCCAACAGGAACATGGACAGTCTAAAAAATATTCTAACACTAAGAGAATTGTTGAACTGCAGGTAACATGTCCTCACACCATAAGGGAGTGAGACTTGCCTTGAACTGCAACCCTGAAGTCAATGGTCATCAATTTTTACTTCAATCTGCATGTGTGACTATAAATATGTAACTGAAGTAAAATGTCAAGAAGCAGTATTTAACCTTCCCAAATATAAAGCACTCTGATACTTTCTATTCTGTTCCATTTCACTTTTTACATATACTTGTAGCCACCACCGGCTTGGTTTCCTGGCTCCCAAATGGGCTGTATCCCAGAGTCTGGAAAACACTGTCCTGAGCTGTAAGATTCAGCAATTATGTAGACAGTATAGAAAAGGAATAGCAACCATTATCAGATGTAAGGGGGAAACACATAGAAGCAATGCATTCTTACTCTCTAGAATGTTGTAGACTACTTCTTCAGAAATGTAAGACACCTATACCTATAAATATCAAACTTTTTTTTTAAGTTTATTGTGTTTTTTATTTTGAGAGAGAGAGTGACAGGGAGTGGACATGGAGGGAGCAGAGAGAGGGAGAGAGAATCCCAAGCAGGTTCCACACTGCCAGCATGGAGCCTGATGCGGGGCTTGAACTCATGAACCATGAGATCATGACCTGAGCTGAAACCAATAGTTAGACGCTCAACCGACTGAGCCACCCAGGCGCCCCTAAATATCAACTTAAAATAATGGACAACTCCTCCGATAAAGAGGAGAGTACACTCTGTGTCTATTTTAGCAAGATGCTCACAATGCTGGGCAGAGTTTGTCAGTGCTCCTTATGAAAACTTAGAACTGTGTAGAAGGACCCATATTTATAACCTCATAAATTGAAATGAAGGAAGCTAAGCATTTACATCTCAAAAGCAACCTTTATGGAAGGATCGTTTCACTAATTTTAAACAGAAAGAATTCTAGTAACAAAATTAACCCCTTGACAGAATCACCTAAAGGGAAAGTAGGTTTAATTGTGAATACCATTGGCAATTTCCTTTCAGTCAAAGATAGAACATTTTAACAGGAAAGATGTTCCAAGGAAAGACATCTCCATTTATAAAACTGTTATTTATGCCCTACTTTTTAATTTTTTTTAATTTTTTTGAGAGAGTGCGTGAGCCAGGGAGGGGGGACGGAGGGAGAAAGAGACAGACAGAGAGAGAGAATCTTAAGCAGGC
Organism: Herpailurus yagouaroundi; assembly: GCF_014898765.1. NCBI lineage: Eukaryota > Metazoa > Chordata > Mammalia > Carnivora > Felidae > Herpailurus > Herpailurus yagouaroundi. The sequence goes on along the minus strand of NW_024412467.1, from coordinate 3,094,718 downwards.
TCCATGCTCGGCCAGGAACCCAACATGGGGCTCAATCCCACAACCCTGGGATCATGACTTGAGCCAAAATCAAGAGTCAGATGCTCAACCGACTGAGGCAGCCAAGCACCCTACACCCAACTTTTTTAAAGTACGGGGACAATGTGAGAATGCTGCAGCCAGCAATGGTACAACATGCCTTGTTCCTCAACTGGGCGTGACTGGAGGGAGAAGAATTGCCCAGAGACACGCTGGGGGTACAGTCTGCACGCTCACCAGCTTTTACTAGCCGTAATACATCACTTTAATGAAATAGGTTCCACATGTGCACTTACTTCCATGAAGAAAGACTTGAGAGAAACAGACAAGTGGATTGGCTTGTCATAACCAACTCCTATACAACTTTATAAGGAGTAGAATAAAACCTGACCCCAAGTAGCCATTAGTATGCACGGTATTGTGCTAAGTACTTTCACACATGTGATCCTCTAAGAACCCAACAAGGTACACTCCAAGAAGTGAAAATAACTCAGCAGAAGCCAAATATCTGAGAAGTGCAGAGCCGAGATGTAAAGATAAGATTCCTTGCTTTTGTAACCTCCTTCATAAGAAATATAAGGACAGTTGCACAAGAAGCAGGTCAATTGATCTCCAGTGTATCCTTTGTGGAGCTTTATTCAAAAAGGTAACTGGCTTCAGAGAGGATGTTTGAATATACAGTATACACAGCAGGACAGGCAATCAAGACCTTCAACAATAAATCTTCCCAGATGCTTGGCTGGTGAGATTGTTTTCTGCACTTCTTCCACCCCCTAATCTGTCTACCTCCCTCCACCTTTTGGTTTTCATTTCTTTCCATCAGTAGCCATGGCAACATCCAAAGATAAAACACAGGCAGGAGATTCTCACAAGCATCTGAAAACATGGCCCCTCGCCAGCACGTTTCGTCAGTATAATGCCGGCCCAACACACCGCACAAACACAGCAGTACCCCACTCCTTTCCCTTTCATTTCCCACCCACGTAGCGGCAGCCAAGGCCATTTGTGAGGCTTATGAGCTGACTGGTGCATTTGTATTCATAAACTTGCAGATCGGTCTTTCACTGTTTCAAAAAAAAAAAAAAAATGCTTGAGCTGGAAACCTGTGGATTCATCTCACTACTCCCATTAACTCTTTCCTAAGAAACAGGCATTCTGTTCATTGTTTGCCTTAATCGGAGGTGAGTGTTTAAACCACAGCACTCCTTCTGGCTTCCCAAATATGCTGCACATGCAGTGAAATGTTACCACAAACAGGCTCTTCCGAATTTCTCGGCTAGATTGTGACTACTGAAAGATGGGACAAAACAGGTGTGGTCCAACGTGTTTTACTTAACAAACAGCCTTGATTAGATTCATGAATATCCAGTTCACCCAGCCAGAATACCTAATTATTGACTGCATGGTTATAAATCAGAGGAGATTACAAAACCACGGTTGTCTGTCTGGAACACAGTAGAACATGAAGAGTTTGCAGGAATGAATACAGTGTGGATGAGCACACTGTATGTATGCTTGAGGATATGTGTGAAAATAAGTCTTGCTTTAGCTTTATTTTATTTCTAATCGCCTAATTTGGTACTGATGATCGTTATTTAGACTTTTTTTTAAATTTATTGGCTTTCTTTCCCAAAGTACTAAAGACTGTGTAATGCACAACAACCCTTAAAAACAGTGTACTTCACGGGTGCCTGGGTGGCTCAAACAGTTGAGCATCCAACTTCAGCTCAGGTCTTGATCTCATGGTCTGTGAGTTTGGACCCCGCATCGAGCTCTGTGCTGACAGCTCAGAGCCCGACGTGGGGCTCAAACTCACGAACCATGAGATCATGACCTGAGCCGAAGTCAGACACTCAACCGAGACACCCAGGCGCCCCCCCAAAATTTTTTTAATGTTTGTTTATTTTTGAGAGAGAGAGAGAGAGCATGTATTTGTGAGTTCTTATTAAGTCATAGCCTTCAATGCTTTATATACCATATCTCATTCATTCTTCCTGCCATCTTACATGATACTGTTCTGGGTTTGTCTCAGCTCATCAATAGGCAATGCTCTAGTTAGACAAGCCCTGTGTTTCTGATGATAGCAAAATGCCCTTCAGCAATGACCGTCAGGAAACTTTGAAAAATAAGGTTTATTTCTTATAAAACCTGGTGATCCCACAGCACACATAGAGCCACACAGTGAGGGCATGCAGAGAGAGCGTGCACACTGATCTGGAGCTCTGCTTTTATCGGTGTCCACGATGGAGGTTCAAGGGTGGTGGGCTTACTCTTCATTGGTGTATTTAAAAGATACGAGAGGGAATTTAAAGTGAGGGAGGAGAAATAACAAATGCCCAAATGGTCTGTGTATCAATATCAACCAAACTTTCTCAAACAAAGGAGTGTCAGCTGGGGGACATCGCCTGGCTTTTTACTAGTTGTGTGGCCAGGCAATGTGTGTATACACAGCTGTCTTTGAAGGGGATGCCTCTTTGAAATGGATGCCTCAGCAATCAAAGCTGAAATCAGGCACTTACATTGCAAAAAAGAAAAAAAAAAACTGTCGGGGCTTACACTGATGGACGCATTTTTATGACAGAGGAAACAGAGGCTCAGAGAGATTAAACCACTTGTCTGAGGCCACACAGCAAAATGGTAGCAAAGTGAGAGGGAGGCCCAGGTCTACCACTGCCCCATACTCTTTCCTCCCATCTTTCTGTCAATTACCCATAACTTCAGTCACCATCAATTGCATAGCTTTTGAAGTATTCCACCAACTGTGAGCCCTCCTTCTGGTGCCGTATTTCTTATCTGCATTTCCTCCATTGAGTCCACTGGCCCCTCATCTCCTCTTTTTTCAGAGCCCATCAGCAATGTCAGCACAAAATCCTTCCTAGCTCATCCACTTCAACCGTTAGCTCAGCCGCACCCTTGATTCCTACAAATCTGTTTCCAATTCTTCAATTGTACCCATCATGGCCCTCATCAACCCTTGAGAGACCACCAACCAGTGATGAAGAAAGCCAAGAAAGCTTGTGGACTGTTTGCACAAAAAGCAAGGCTAATGAACTCAGTTTTGTTCTCACTGTTCCTTGCTAAGCCTTTAATACATCCCAATTTGATTTACAGTCACTTTCCCCAGAATCTGTTCCAAACATTCTGTCCTCAAACTCCTGGGCAAAGCCCTTCCTAGCCTTATCTCAGCAGTAAGCTCACATTACATTTCACCCAAGTGAGGGAAGCCCATTGATGAGACATGCACAGCTTTTCCCTCTTCAGCTCAATCATCTTTTCTCTTTCTTCCATCTTAGGGGGAGAAAAATACTTCATGTATCGCCTTTCCACAGATTAAAGGACACAAAAAGGCAATAATCAGTCAAAGCCAGAATGTGAGACATTCTACAATATAAAGGGCTCAGGAGGTACCTGGGCAACTCAGTCAGTTAAGCGACTCGGTTGGTTAAGTGACTTTTGATCTCAGCTCAGGTCATGATCTCATGGTTCATGGGATCAAGCCCCACATCAGGCTCTCTGTTGACAGCATGGAGCCTGCTTGGGATTCTCTGTCTCCCTCTCTCTCTGCCCCTCCCCTGCTCACATTCTGTCTCTCTCTCTCTCTCTCTCTCAAAATAAGTAAATTAAAAAAATAAATAAAGGGCTCAGGTTTTTCAACTAATAAAAGGCATGGGAGAAAAGGGTTATTGGGGAAGGACTATTGCAGATTGAAAGAGATTATTAAAGAAATAATAACCAAATGCAGCATATAGACCTCATGTTGATGCCGATTCAAACAACCTATATGTAAAAAGCCATCTGGAGACAACTGGGGACAATTCAATGTAGGCTGGATTTTAGATAACAGTGAGAAGTTGATATTAATTTTGGAAGTCTGATAATAGCATTACGATTAGGAAAACTAAGGTCTTTATCAGCTTAGAGATGCATACTTAATTATTACCAGGGAAATGATAGATGGTACCTGGAATGAGTTTCAAAATACTTGGACAATGTTTTTTTAAATACATTTATTTTGAGAGAGAGAGAGAGTGAAAGAGAGCAAGAGCAAGTGGGGGAGGGGCACAAAGAGAGAGAGAGAGAAAGAGAATCTTAACCAGGCTCCTTGCTCAGCACGGAACCTGACACGGGACTCAGTCTCATGATCGTGAGATTATGACCTGAGCCAAAATCAAGAATCAGACACTTAATCAACCGAGCCACCCAGGCGCCTCTGGCAACATTTTCTTCCCAGTGTTGGAGGATAGATGAAACAAATTTTGGAAAATACTGGTAACTATCCAAAGCTGGGTGATGGGTAATTATAGACTGTCTCTATAGATGAATTATAGATTGGGAAATTATAGATTTGTCTCTGCCCTTATGTATGTTTAAAAATATACACACTTGGGGCGCCTGGGTGGCGCAGTCGGTTAAGCGCCCGACTTCAGCCAGGTCACGATCTCGCGGTCCGTGAGTTCGAGCCCCGCGTCGGGCTCTGGGCTGATGGCTCAGAGCCTGGAGCCTGTTTCCGATTCTGTGTCTCCCTCTCTCTCTGCCCCTCCCCCGTTCATGCTCTGTCTCTCTCTGTCCCAAAAATAAAATAAACGTTGAAAAAAAAAATTAAAAAAATATATATATACACACTAAAATTTTTGAAAGTAACAAGGCAACTGAAAACCTTTTAAAAACTGCTATTTAAAAATTATTCTCTTGGGGTGCCTGGGTGGCGCAGTCGGTTAAGCGTCCGACTTCAGCCAGGTCACGATCTCGCGGTCCGTGAGTTCGAGCCCCGCGTCAGGCTCTGGGCTGATGGCTCAGAGCCTGGAGCCTGTCTCCGATTCTGTGTCTCCCTCTCTCTCTGCCCCTCCCCCGTTCATGCTCTGTCTCTCTCTGTCCCCAAAATAAATAAACGTTGAAAAAAAAAATTTTTAAAATTATTCTCTTTCCCTAACATGGTAAGTCTACCTCTGTTTGATCATTCCTCCCTCTGTCTTCAAACAAGCCTCTTCTGTCCTGATCTTCTCCGAACGGCAACTGTTTCTGAAAGCTGTAATTATCTCCCTCTCTCTCCTGAAACCCTTACATTTCAAGAAAGGAGTCCAGATCACTCTGCCTTTCCAAAATGACATTCACTCCCCTCCCCGCCCTCCCTATCTCCTGTCGCCCCTGGCAATCTGACTGTCCTCACTGTCACTTTTCCAACTCAAGAAAATGGAGGTGCTAAGCCACTATCCAACACACGAACAGAGGTCTGTCTGTCTCTCTCAGCCCGCTCCTTCCGCAACCACCCATCCCTTCTCGTCTAGACCATTCTAAAGACTTGGTTTACATTTATCAACTCACATAATCATCCCAACAGTCCTATGAGGGAGGTACTACTATCATCCTCATTATACAAAAGCGGGAAATTGAGGCTGAGGTAAGTCAAATAACCTGTCCACGGTCACACAGCTAGTAACTGGGGGGGCTGCAAGCCCGGACAGCCTGACCTTTGGTCCATGACCTTAGCCACCACACAAATCGTCTCTTTCTGGAGGCTAGCACAGGGTTCTTCTGTTCACGAGCCTGTGTGCACCGTGCACAATGCCACAGGTGATAAAAACATTTGGGACCTGAAGTTTCTTCCGCAGTGTTTTGCTTGCCCAGAAGAATGACCTTTTTGCTCTGTTAACGAGACCATCTAATAATTAGCACGGTCAATAAAATCATGACACAGTTCACTTTATTTTTAATAAGGTCATCAGCAAACTGATCCAAACATGACAAGCTAAGAACGAAATAGACAAAACAGCTTGTCAACGGGCAAGTGCTTTATTCCCTGACGTTTCCTGAATTCAGTATAAACAATTCCATCTGAGATAACAGTGAGGTGAAAGTATTTTAGGTAATGATAACGTGGCCTCTAGAGATACTATTTGTATAAATGTTGGCATTTCAAAAAATTTTTAAAGTTTATGTATTTTTGAGAGAGAGAGAGACCGAGCATGAGCGGGGGAGGAGCAGAGAGCGGGGAGACACAGAATCTGAAGCAGGCTCCAGGCTCTGAGCCGTCAGCACAGAGCCTGACATGGGGCTCAAACTCACAAACCGCGAGATCATGACCTGAGCCAAAGATGAATACTTAACTGACTGAGCCACCATTTTATTTCAAACGGAAGTAGATGAACTATCACCTTCCCCTGATGAATCTACTTTTCTTTTATTTCCAGCAGCTCCCCACGGGAATGAAGGCTGGGTTCCTTCAGGAGGCCCCCTGCCTACGGGACCAGCCTCATCGCTAACAGGGATTCCTGAAGTCTTCCACACACTCTGTTCGCAGTTTCTCTGCGGGCCTTCCGCGCAGGCTGCTTCCTCACCAGGAGCACCTTAGCCTCCCGTGCCCACCTCTGACCCCATGCTGAATCGGAATCTCCTGGGGCTCTCCCTCTTCACCAGAGCTCTTGCACATGCCCTCACATGTATGTCTGTCACTCCGTTGTGACTCTTTGTATCCACATTTGGGGGAGCTCGGCTGAGCTTAGCTAGACTGTGGGAATTTTCACAGTGTCTGAGCTCTGTCAGATGTCAGAGCAGCCCACGAAAACAACAAGGCAAAAATGAGGGAGTCCAGCCCTCAATCACTCACTGCAACAGAAGTCAAGAGTCTCACACCAGAGGAAACACCAACTCTTCTCATTCCGTTTCACCCCAGGGGACAGAGCTACAGCCAAGGGGGTCCCTCTGCTGCTTGGACTCCGAAGCGGGATGCAGGGGGCAACAAGGTGGGCTAGAAGTGAAGTAAGTCATAGTGGGGAAAAGGGTCTTCAAGTTCTTCCCCTCATTCCCTATAAAGAGAGCTCAGCAGGGGTGGGCGTCTGCAGAGGGCTCTGTCCAGGCCTCAGTGAAGGGACCAGGAAAGCAGGGATCACAGCCAGGAATGTAAACATGCGAATGATCGTGACTGCAACTCCTTTGAGACTTGAGCGCACCGGCTGGGACCCAAACCCAGTGCGGCGAGGACAACTTCTCCCTGAGGCTGGTCATGAAAAGCCTTTGTAACAGACTTTAGTGGGGCCTGAAAAATCACACCCACGCTTTTAACCTGGAGCTGGACTCCTCACACATCAATCTGTCTGCCCTACTGAATTTTAACTTGTCGAAGGCATCAGCCATGACTTATCTTCCCTTCTCCATACACAGTAGGTGCTTAACCACACGTGAGAGCTTGTGGATGGAGTGGGCATCTCCATGTGGATCCAATCAGAAAACCACTGGAATAGAACATTCTTGGCCTCGTTGTGTTATCTATCAAATCTTAAAAGGTACAAATTTAATAAATCTTTAACAATGTTGTTATGCCAAGATCTACCTGATTCAAATCCATCCCAAAAAATCAATTATAGCATTTTTTTGCCACCCTGAAAAAAAAAATTCTTCTCTGGTTTAGTAGGTCCAGAAATGAACGCACAGAACTGCTACTTACCCTTGCAAGCTCATCTTGTGCTGATTCTGGTGCCTATGACAAAGGTCTCAAAAGGACATCAATCTGGTTTATATTCAGAATGTAAGGTTGACAGTGATAACTGGTTTGCTTGTTTGTTTTTTTTTTTTTTAAACCTTCCCTTCATTCATCATTAATGCCAGGCATCTCAGGAATATCTGATTTTGTTTAGCAGACTTGTTTTCAGTATGATTATCCTTGATAATGCAGATTCTAAATGCTTGGAACCTGCGTGCCTTCAAGACACTTCTCCAGGCAATCTACAAGGAAAGCCATGGTTTCAACACATCTAGAGAAGAGCTGGGCTTACGCCCCGATCTACCTCCAGTATATAATCTGGACCCTGGCATATACGAAGGACCCAATTTGTCAGACTGAGTTGACCTACACTTCATCATGAATGTTTGATATTTAAATAATTGTCCGTTTGGGGCGCCTGGGTGGTGCAGTCGGTTTAGCGTCTGACTTCAGCCAGGTCACGATCTCGCGGTTCGTGAGTTCGAGCCCCGCGAGTTCGAGCCCTGCGTCAGGCTCTGGGCTGATGGCTCGGAGCCTGGAGCCTGTTTCCGATTCTGTGTCTCCCTCTCTCTCTGCCCCTCCCCCGTTCATGCTCTGTCTCTCTCTGTCCCAAAAATAAGTAAAAACGTTGAAAAAAAAATTTTAAATAATTGTCCGTTTACTTTGTTCTATTTGGAGGAAGAGTATCTTATTTTAGGGAGCATGATCTTGTAGAGATGGGAAAATGTTCCTCTCATCCCTTCCAGGTTCTTGGGCCAGTAAATTGACACAAACTGATTGACAGTAGAAAAAGCAAAATTAATTGTGTGTATTCAGGATCCCCACAAGGAAATGAGACTCAAAGGCAATCTGGCAATTGAACCTTGAATGCCATCCTGGGTAAGGAGAAGGAGGCAGGGTTATAGAGCCAAAAGGAAGGCAGGCAAGTCACAAGAAAAGCAAATGTTTGGTGAACAAATGTTTGCCACACTGTGCAGTAAGCCTTTCTGATACAAAAATTACCTCTGGTAATAGTTCTCTTCCTTGTACAGGTCCTCATCTAAATTCTTTCAGGCAGGTAAGGAGGAGTTAAAAAGCACTTCCTGAGTCTGCTGAGCCTTGATTGCCTTCAAGCCAAAATAACCCATATGCCAAAGTTGTATATTTTGGGGGTCATGTATTCTGCTACCCCCTAGTCTCTGAATTATGACTCCCTGACTTCTCTATTATTTCTTCACATATATTATTACATTAATAGCGGCTCAGCAAACCACAATAACATTTCAGATTTTGTCATCTCACACTATCAGTCTCACTTTTGACAAAATGGGGAGATATTAACTTTCGACCACACATATTTGCAGAACACTAAGCTTCAGTACAGTTGAAGATAGTATCATTCGGTTTTATTAATCACCTCCAAGCTGGTGTCCCAAGTATCCTAAAGAGATTATTACCACTTCTATTTTGCCGATTAACTTTAAATCATAGACTTTTTTTCACCCACGTCTGTTTTCTTTTTCATTTGTACATTCCATCAGGTATTAATTATCTTTTGCGGAGACCAGGAAAACAGTGTGTTTGAAAAAGGCTTGAAAAATGTGATATATGTGTAAATACACAGCACAAGTAGTAAAAAGTGCCAAATCAAAGTCCTGAACCAAAGCACAAGCCTAGAAACACAATTAATGCCGAGTGAACTATGAAAAAGAGCCAATACACAGCTTTTAAACTTTAGTTATTGCCTGTGTCACACAGAAGGGGAAAAAACTGTCTTTAGCACTTTGTGTACCTGCTAAAGACTCTAAATGGAATCAGATATATAGGTATTTCTCTGGTAGTTACAGAGGTTAGTATCCAAGTACTGTGTGAAGACATTAATTAAATCCCAATTTCAATCTGTACTAAGACACTGCTCTCTTGAAGCTGTAAATAAATGAGACCTATTCCAAATAGATTCAGTGCACTGCACAGCAAGGAAAAACAGGAGTTTGGGCATGTGGACAAACCCACTGTGAATTAGCTCTTTCAGGAAAAAGAAAAATGAAAAGGTGGAAAAACAAAAGTGAGGTCTTATCACAGTACTAATGAGTCACAGATCACAGTACTAATGGTGTTGGACCTCTCATACACGAATATATATACATAAATAAATATATGTATATATATATTCATTGTCATATTATACATAAATATATATTCATACATAAATATATATATTCATACATATATATATACATTTAAGTTTATTTATTTTAAGAGAGACAGAAAGCATGAGCAGGGGAGAGAGAGAGAGAGAGAGAGAGAGAATCCCAAGCAGACTCCACACAGTCAGTGCATAGCCCTAGGTGGGGCTTGAACTCACAAACCATGAGATCATGGCCTGAGCCTAAGTCAGACACTTAACCTATTGAGCCACCCAGGTGCCCCTCACACATAAATATATGTTAAGCCGCTACTATCTGTGTAGCAGAGAAACATATAGTGTCCAAAGGCCTTCATAATCTGATTGAGGAAAAAACACATAAATTCAGAAAAAGGCATTGTCACAACTGTCTACCTACAAGATCAACATACAAAAATCAATTACGCTTGTATACACATATCACAACCATGAAGAAGCTGAAATTTTTAAATCACAGTATTATTTAAAAATCTCTTCGAAGGAGATTAAATACTTAGGCATAAACCTAACAAAATAAGTACAGGATCTATATGGAAAAAAATTACAAAATGTTAATGGAAGAAACCAAACAAAGCCCACATGAAGAGAAATACTGTTCATGAATTAGTAGACTCAACATAGTAATGATGTCAAGTCTCTCTAACTTGATCTATAGATGTAATGTAATTTCCTTCTAAATCTCACCAAGATACTTCACAGACACAGACAAGTCTATTCGAAAATTTACATGGAAAGACCTAGAAGAGTGGAAAAAAATCTTGAAAACGAATAAAGTGGGAAGAATCACTTTATTTGATGTTAAGGCTTTTACTATATCGCTACAGTAATCAAGAGAGCATGGTACTGACAAAGAGATAAATACATGGATCGATGGAGTAGAGAATCCAGAAACAGACCCACAACATCATGCTTGGCTGATTTTTGGCAAAGGTGCAAAAGCAACTCAACAGAAAAAGGATAGCCTTTTCAACAAATGGTACTGGAGTAATTGGATATCCATCAGTCAAAAATGAATCTCAACTCAAACCTCAGACTTTATGCTAATATTAACTCAATACCATCACAGACTTAAATGTGAAACAAAAAAAAAATGTAAAATTTTTAGGCAAAACAGGAGAAAATCCTCAGGATGGAGGGGAGGCAGAGAGAGTTCTTAGACTTGACACCACCAACAAAATTCATTAAAAAAAAATGAATTAACTGAACTTCATGAAAATTTCAAATCATTTGTTTTGTGAAAGACCCTTTTAAATGGATGAAAAGATGAGCAACAACAGACAGGAAGAAAATATGTGCAAATCACATGTCTGACAAAGGACTAGTACTTAGAATATATAAAGAACTCTCAAAATTCAACAACAAAACAAACAATCCAGTTAGAAAAGGGACAAAAGATAATAAAGGAATGTCTTATTATATAGAGAATATACAGATGGCAAATGAGCACATGAAAAAATGTTCAACATCACCAGCCAATAAAGAAATGCAAATTAAGGCCACGATAGGATATCACTATAATCTACTAGCACAGCTAATGAAAAATCATGATAACACCAAATGCTGGCAAGGATACAGAGAAAATCAATCTTCTATATACTGCTGATGGGAATACAAAATTATGTTTCTGGAATATTTCTGGAATACATTTGGCAATTTCTTATAACAACTAAATATGCAATTACCATATGACCTAGCAATTGAATTCTTGGGCATCTACCCCAGAGAAGTGAAAACTTATGTTTACACAAGAACACACAAACAAATGTTGACAGCAGCTTAATTTATTATATAGTCAAAGGTTGAGGCAACCCAAATATCCTTCAACAGGTGAATGATCAAACAAATCATGAAAAAAGGCAAAAAGTGAGTATGTGAGGTGATGGGTGTGTGTTAATTAACTAGACTGTGGGAATTTTCACAATGTATATGTATATTAAATCATCAAATTGTACGTGTTAAGTATGTTATAATTTTATTTGTCAATTATATCCCAATAGAGCTAAAAAGAAAACTCTGGTGTATACTTATCTTGGAATACTGCTCAGTCATAATTGGGAAGAACTATCAATATTGACAAAAACTTTCATCACATTCCAACTTCAACAGATGTAAAAGAAAATGGATTCTTCCACTAAGATATACTTTCACTGCTTTAAAGGTTTTGGATACGATGGGCTATTGCCGAGTCAACTTCTTCTTTCAACAGATAGGAAACCTGAACTTTGACAGGTAAGAAATGTACCTGAGGCCACACAGCTAGACAGAGGAACAGAGAGCAGATCAGATATGTCCGACTAACTAGTTGGTAAAATGGAAGTGATTGTAACTTTGGGAGAAACCAAACATATCTTGGAGTCCTTAATGTCCGAAGAGGGGAATTCTGAGCCACATTAGAGACAGACTTGAAATTCTGGAAAAGTTGCCACTCCCTCCCCCCCCCCCAAAAAAAATCAGAAAGGCTATCTAAAAGCAGAGCAAGTAAAGGCCCATATTAGGGGAGAGATGATTACACAGATATATGAAGAGATACTTCTTAAAGACTACATACAACAGATAGAATGAGAAAGACTTCATCAATGTTATACACCAAATGAATGACACAATCCTATCATCCTGTAATGTGAGTAAGGTCAGAAGGACTGGACCCCAGAACCACCTGCAAAATGGAAATAAATCAGCAATAAGAATAAATAAAAATTCAAATACAAATAGTTAGCAAAATAAAGCGATTTTTTTAAATTGTCCCATGAGAAAAAAGAACAAGGTTTTTATCCATTTCCAAAAGCAGCTGGTTTTATATTAATTTGACCAGAGAAGCAAAATAGATGATTATTGACAAAATTGGCAGATAATAAGGTCAAAATAAAAAAAAAAGAGAGAGAATATCTGCACTCTTTGTTGAAGACATGCATCTTTAGTCATAAAAGCATACGGCAAACATGTTATAAGGGAACAGGGCCCAATATTCATCTATTCTTCACCCCTTCTCCCCCCTAAAAACTATTCAGGCTCACACAATATGCTAGGTGCTTTTCAAAGAGTGAAAAGTGGCATAAGCATGGCACAGAAGACAAAAATGTGACAAGGATCTAAAAGTGACAAAACCAGGTGGCACCTTCTTCCTTAAAAAGTTCATTGATTTAGTGCAGGAGACATATTAACTTCATTGTTGCCCAAACAAACGTAAAATCAGATTTCCAAAGTGCTATGGAGGAGAAGCATGTGGTGCTCTGACTGCACGCATTGGGAAGATCTGATTGAGAGGAACAAAGGAGTGTGTGAGGAGACGGTTAGGAGAGGCTTCCTTAGACAGGGATGATTGAGCTGAGATCTGAAGTTGACAGTGAGCTACATTACAAAAGAGCCTGCCTGGCAGGGGGAATTAGCAGTGCCAGATCAGGGAAGCAAGGTGCGCGTAATCGGGGACAGAAAGAAGACCGGTGTGGTCAGGCATGACGATGCAGGCAGGGTGCAACGTAGCTGAAGAGGTGAGCAGGGTCCGCCTGGACTGTGCTTTCTAAGCCACGGTCAAGATTTTAACTTTTATCCCAGAACAAAGGGAATTTTTTGATGGGATGGTATAATCAGATTCATACCTCAGAAGACCACCACACCTATCAGGAGGAGTCCCAGGGGCCCAATTAGGAAGCTACTGCATTGGCCGAGGTGAAAAATGATGTACTTTGAACTGGTGGGGGAGAAGTGGAGCTAATTAGAAGTGGAAAATGTGAAGAGTATTTTTAGAAAATATAATCCATTGAATTTTCTGATGGATTGGAAATGGAGTAAGATGTTCTTGACTGTTTTCTAGTGTCCCGGTTGGCTGAATTGACCAGATGGTGGTGCCCTTCACCAAGCTAAGACACAGCAAAGAAGACCACAGTTGAGTCTGGAAATCAAGAGTTCAATCCAATTTGAAGTACATTGGAGACATCCAAGTGAAGATGTCAAACTGGCGGCTGGATGTGTGATTATGGCACCTAGAGGCAAGGTTTCAATCATGGAGGAGATTCTAAGAAAGCCTTTTGCTGATGCCAAGATGTTAGTCTCCTACACACAGATAGAGATTAATATAGAGACAGGGATAGAGAGACATACATAGTATATATTCAGGTGTTAAGAGAAACTGTAGATAGAATCTTGGATCTATGGTTCATAATCGTTTAGGAATCACGCATCAAAGGATTAAGTACCAAAAGAATGGAATGGCCAAAAATTTGAAGGGAGAAAGGTTGATTCCACAAAGATAAACTGGTGAGTTCAAAGATAAGCACCAATGGACTCTGGAACAGATGAGGAACGGTACGATTTGTGGGCTCTTCAAAAGGAAAACCATAATTACCAAGTGCCAAAACAGGTCAAAGATTAGTCAAAGTCATTCTATCTCATTAGCCTAAAATGTTAACGTTAAATTAGCCTAAAATGTTAGCATTAAAAGTTAGCATTAAAATATGTGAGAACTAAGACCTGGATTTCAGCAAGTCACTTGACAAACACTCTCAAAATACCCTTAGGAACAATGTAAGGTGGGTAGTGATAATGTTAGAGGGACTGACAGCAGGCTCCCAAAAGCAGATTTATGGTCCATCAGGAAGAAGGTAATGGTGGTCTGCAGGGCTTTGATGATAGTCCTGTTCTTTTTCTAACATGATTACAACATTCAAATTTTAACATCTGGCTACAGAAAATGATTATTGATAAAAGTGCCAGATAATAAGATCAAAAGAAAAAAGGATACCTCGAATCCTAATGTTTCCACACAAGTCCATATTTTCTCAACTAGTGATTTGGCACCTCTTCCCAAAGACGTTTTCATAATGTCTGAAGGTATTTTTTTGTTTTCATAACTTGGGGAAAGGCAGGAAGGAAGTGATGCTACTAAAATCTAGTAGGTAGAGGCCAGAGATGTTGAGAAATAACCTATAATACAGAGGAAAGCCCATCCATGCCTCCACCAACCAAGAAAGAATGAGACAATCCAAATGTCACTAGTGAACCGATTAGAACAAAGGGTCAAATACAGCAAAATTTAATAAAGATCTTTATAGTATTCTATATTTACTTCCTCCCATTATCGACTGTATAAGTCACAGGCAAGGAATTAAGAGTCACTTCCTTCCACTATAGTAGAGCCTGGAAGGAGTCTTCTTATTCCAGATATTCATTTTAAGAATATAAACCCATTCCCACAGGCTGACTTATCTCTCAGTGCTTCTGTTTCTTTCTTTGTATGAAAAAGGAGGTTGAACATGGTCGTGTTTTATTATAGGCTGGAAACTGGTCCCGCCAAGAGATATCCACACCTGAATCCCTGGAGCCATGTTTGGATAAAGGGCTGTTTGCAGATGTGATCAAATTGAGGATAGTGGTGTGGAGGTCACCCCAGATTATCTGGGTAGGTCCTAAGTGCCATCACAAGGGTCTTAATAAGAAAGAAGCAGAGGGAAATGGCACCACAGAAGAGAAGGAGGCACCGTGCTCAGGGAGGGAGAGATTGGAAGGATGTTGTCACAATCCAGGAATTTGAGCAGCCACGAGAGGCCGGAAGACACGAGGAACGGATTCTCCCCTAGAGCCTCTGGAGGGAGCACACAGCCATGCCAGTGCCTTGATTTGGATCCAGGATTACTAATTCCAAACTTACTAACTCCACGCTTCTACAACCACGAGAGAATACACTGTTTGAAGCCATCGAGTTAATGGTGATTTAGGACAGCAGCCACGGGAAACTAACAGTTTGTTAGGAAGGATCTTGAGAAGAGGAACTTATCCTGCATTATCCAGGTGGTCTCTAAATGCAATCGCATTCATAAGGAAGATGCAGAGGGATTCTGGAGACAGACCCACAGAGGCTAAGGCAATATAAAGACGAAGCAGAGACGCAGTCACAAGCCAAGGAATGCCAATGGCCCTGGAGGCAGAAAAAGGCCCGGAGTAGACTTCCCCCTCGAGCCTCTGGAGCAGGTGTAGCCCTGGGACTTCTGGCCTCCAGAGCTATAGGAGAATGAATTTCCAGTTGTGTTAATTAGTCACAGCAGCTACAGGAAACTAACACAATATTCTATGATTCTAAAAATAAAATGGGGAGATATGATGTAATAACAGCAAATAACTTATATAACTAAAGTAACTGAGGTCTTCATGTGACCCCACACTCAGTTACATGGCTGTCGCCTTCCTTAACAAAAGACACAATATGAGGAAGCTGATGTCCCGTTTTCCCCTACAGTGTTCACTCAACAGTGCCATGCCCAGTCCTCCACGGTACAACTTTAAAGACACACTGGCATAATGAAACTTGTTTAAAGGAAAAAGACCAAGAAGAGAAATCAAGCCTACGACGAAGAGCTGAAAAAAACTAAGTACTGTCAGTGCATATCCTGAAAACACTTTATAGGAACATGGTAGCTGTCCTCACACCACACAGAAGACCTTGTTGTGGGAAAGGGAAGAGGTGCTATTCTCTGGCTCTAAAGATGGGGACCTGGACCAACAGAGAGGCTGTGTGGATGCAGATTTGGGCTCCACAAATTAAAAGCCTCAAATTTTTGAGTGCTGCAGCATCGCCTGGCACCTGAGGGGTGAATGAATGGATACCTACTGGGGAATGCTATCTGGGGGATTCCTTTTTTTTTTTTTTTTTTTAATTTTTTTTTTCAACTTTTTTTTTTTATTTATTTTTGGGACACAGAGAGACAGAGCATGAACGGGGGAGGGGCAGAGAAAGAGGGAGACACAGAATCGGAAACCGGCTCCAGGCTCCGAGCCGTCAGCCCAGAGCCTGACGCAGGGCTCAAACTCACGGACCGTGAGATCGTGACCTGGCTGAAGTCGGACGCTTAACCGACTGCGCCACCCAGGCGCCCCGAGATTCCTGAAGAAAGTAACAGATAAGAAGCCCAACGATCCATTCAAATATCATTCTGTGTAATTCTACCGCCACGAGGAGAGTGGAATGAGGCAAACTCCTATCCTACAACATCGGAAGATGTATTCATTTATTGCTCAACCTCCTCTTTTCCAGACCAATAAACTTTGGCTTCTTTTATCCTTACTGATAGTTTTATCATCTAACATGGCAGCAATCTTGACCTTCTCTGAACCCTCCAAACTCCAACTCTTGACTTCCCCGGTTGTAGGGTGTATCGCAAAACCCAGCCCTGAATCCGGGTGTGACCAACGATAAGCAGAACTAGATAACAGCAGTGTATACTGTGTCCCCGTTAAAGTGCCTACCAACCCAAACTCGCATTGGCTTTTCTTTCTTGCTTTGTTTGAACATTCTATTTATTTTTGAGATAGAGGGTGTGAGTGGGGGGCATGGGGAGGGCAGAGAGAGACGGGGACAGAGGATCTGAAGTAGGTTCCATACTAACAGCAGAGAGGCCAATGTGGCTCGAACTCACCAACCGTGAGACTGTGATCTGAGCCAAAATGGATGCTCAACCGACTAGACCACCCAGTCCCTTCACATTTGCTTTTCTAAAATGGTGAAGCAGGGGGACCTGAGTGGCTCAGTAGGTTAAGCATCCGACTTTGGCTCAGGTCATGATCTCAATGTTCGTGGGTTCAAGCCCCACATCGGGATGTGTGCTCAGAGCCTGGAGCCCGCTTCAGATTCTGTGTCTCCCTCTCTCTCTCTCTGCCCCTCCCCTAATTACACTCTGTCTCTCTGTCTCTCAATAACTAAATGAACATTTTTAAAAATTTTAATAAATAAATAAAATGGTGAACTGTTCAACCTTTGCATCTTCCCTGAGTATTTCTGAACTTCATTTCCTAAAGCTTGCTGATCCTTTCCATATGAATAAGGTAACACTTGGCAGGAACTGAACTTAGTTCTATTTGTTTCTAACCTCAAATGCTAATCGCATCCTCCAGAGGGCTGGTGTCTTCAGCCAACTTACACTGTACTTTCTGTTCCCTTTCTCATGTTCTCCAACCAACTAGATAAATAAGACAGAACCCAAGGGGTAACTCTCAACCTTCCTCTTTGGCTTTACCTATAAAAGAGACAAGTAATCTGGACATCAAAGAACCAGTTATTTCAGAAACAGAAAATCAAACTACTGGTTGTCTAATATTTTAACTGCTTCTGGACCAGCAGAGTAGTTACCATCTCCTTCTAAGCTGAAAGTGCTTCATCAATGGCCATTTTGTGGGCATGACCTATCATGACCATGGCTCCAGCCTGTGATATAATTACCCAGGAGAAATCAAATCTTTGCCAGTGGTTTCCAAGTATTCCACAGAAGCCTACAATTCTAATATTGGTTCCCTTTTTTAGAAAGAAATTCTTGAGAGGTACCATTAATATGCATTATCACTTACAATATCCCCATTGTGAAGTTGTGATCTATAATAAAAAATACGTATCTGGTCTTCATCCACATTTCTGGTACACATCTCTTAAAACTCCTAGAATTTGTAGGGGCACCTGGTTGGCTCAGTTGGTTAAGCTTCCAACTTCAGCTTAGTTCATGATCTCATGGTTCGTGAGTTCAAGCCCTGCATCGGGTTCTGTGCTGACAGCTCAGAGCCTGGAGCCTGTTTCAGATTCTGTGTCTCCCTCTCTCTCTCTCTGACCCTCCCCTGCTTGCACTCTCTCTCTCAAAAATAAATAAATTTTATACCTATTCTATATCTATATCTATATCTATATCTATATCTATATCTATACACACACACACACACACACACACACACACACACACTCTTAGAATTCACTAAGTGATGAGAGCATTAAAGGTGTCTTCTGTTATGTCGATGAAGTGACACTTGGAAAGCCCTTGGGTAACCTAAGGAGAGGGGCTGGCTGGTTGCTAGGAGGGAAAACCATGTGATTAGAAGGCGAGAACTTTGAGTCTCAACTGTGCACCTCAACCTCCAAGGACGGAAGAGGAGCTGCCAGTTGAGTCACAAACAGTCGACGATGTAATCAATTGGGGTGATATAAGGAAGCTTCCATTAAAAAGGACAGGGCTTGAAGCACTTCCAGGTTGGTGAACACATTGGTTGAGATTTGAGGACAGCTGGTACACTCTGAATGGTCGTGGAAGCTCCATGCCCTTTCCCTACACCTTGCCCTATGCGGATGTTCTACCTGGCTGTTCCTGGGTCACATCCTTTTATAATAAACTAGTAATCTGACAAGTAAAGTGTTTCTCCAAGTTCTGTGATCCACTCTAACAAATTCATGGAACGCAAGGTTGCTGTAACCTCCAATCTATAAGCAGCGAGTCAAAAGCATAGGTAATAACTTGCATTTATGATAGGTGCCTGCAGTGGGGAAGGGAGTCTTGTAAGTCTGAGCCCTTACCCTGTGGGACCTGAAACCATCTCCAGGTGGGCAGTGTCAAACTTGAGTTGAATTGCAGGATACTCAGCTGGTATCAGAGAATTGCCTGGTGTGGAGGGTGAGGGGGCACAACACACTGGAACTAGGTACAGAATCAGATCCCTCAAAAACACAAAAGTGGGGACTAAAGGGCACACTACCAAAAAAATTAGATCGACAGCTACTTAGACTTACTTCCACTGAATCAAAAGACCTAAGAATTTGTACATGCAATTTTTAGTTCAGTTGTCCTGGAACAAAATTGATAACCTGTTTTAACGATATGTCAAATGTATTTCTGAAACACACAAATAGCAAAGGTTTATTTGAATCTACTGATTGTAGTATGCAAATGAATTATCAAGTCAAGATATTCAACTTAAATCTAACCTTGCACCTAAAAATTGGACATGAAATGTACTACCCTAAGGTTGTTTTCTTTTCTTTTACATAGACAGAGCAATCCACTCATCAACCAACATAAATGCACTGAAATCCCAAACGGTACATGATTGTCACTAATAAAAATGATTAGGATACGTTTTACTCATTCATATAAAAATACCGTGTAAATGCTGAATAATTATAAGTCATTATTTCAAATCTGATTTGAGAGGCAAAGCATCTATATTTGGCAAGATTTATCCTCTACTCCTAATTACTGAGCAAGCATGAAATTAACTATAAACAATGACTGGCATCTTATTTACAAAAGCTTTCATATTTTCATGCTATAACATTTTATGCTAATATTGACAGTTCTTATTTAGTATATCTTATGGAAGAGTCGTAAAAGTTGAGACAATGAAGGGCAAAAATATTTCCTAGGAAGTAGAAAACCAACTTGGTTTCCATCAGCAAGATAAAGAGCCTGCCTTCAAAAGCATGATCAACTGGTATATTAAAGTGAGTTCACTTAAGCCAATTAGGCACAATTTGTTAGCACAGAATACATTAAACTCCAATCTCCCCAAAAGCTAAATGGCTACATCTTTCCTTCATAAAGGAACCCTATATTCCATCAAGTACTCCAGTAGTTTTCAAACTATTTTAAGGGTCCTGAGGAGTCCTGCTCTAGGTCAGAATCTTATACATGATCCTTCCAGTACAAACACAGGTTCTGCCTTGTGGCGGTGGGGGGGGGGGGCGCACGTTGAGAAAGCTGCTCTCCTGGGGCGCCCAGGTGGCTCAGTCAGTTGGGCGTCTGATTTTGGCTCAGGTCACGATCTCACGGTTCATGAGTCCAAGCCTCACATCGGGCTCTGTGCTGACAGCTCAGAGCCTGGAGCCTGCTTCAAATTCTGTGTCTCCCTCTCTCTCTGTCCCTACCTGACTTGCTCTTTGTCTCTCTCAAAACATAAACATTAAAAAAAATCTAAAAAAAAGAAAGAGAAAACTGCTCTCCTGAGATTTAGCTTGGAGCAAAGCCAGTGCACCGCAGTCTCCAGAGGGAGTGACTGTCAGGGGCCCTGCCTGCCTCGCACTCCTACTCGCCAGCCATACTCATACACATTTGCATTCCCAGTCTAGGCACCTCCATTCAGAAGCCTCCTTGTGTGTGCTGGGGAAAGGGGGTGCTCTCCATTCCCCTAGACCCCCGGTCCATCAAATGGCAGGAGGCTTTAATCTGAGTCTCCCTTAGCAGTGAGACCATCCCCTGCTCCCCTGTGTGCTGATCCGTCTGACTCATAAACTGGGACATTGGGGAATTAACACTTGTTTCTTTTTGGTCTCTTGCTTTCACTACCACAGTAAGTGAATAAAGGCTACACCACTACTTTTCACTGGGCCTGTTTTCCAACTGACCACCATGACACCTGGCAGCTCTCCATCAGGCCCAAGAGTTCCAAGCCTGGAGGATGTTGTGAGAGAGAACAGAAAGGGTAGGTAACAACAATCTTCCGGGCAACCCCCTTCCCAGATCACACCTACTGGTTTCAATGAAATGGTTCTGTGTCCAGCTGTTTTCTATGGTCAGCTGAGAAAAGGATTGTTCAAGGCTCACCATCATGCCTGGCACACAGTAAGAGATCAATCGATTAGCTATGAATACTGCAAATTTGAACATCATTACACTAGCAGTTCTAGCTTCCAGATTCTGAATACTCAGGCCATTTTGGAATGGTAAGAGCCCAGTATAACTAGGCAGATCGTCATTCATTATGGAGGCCTCTCCCTCAGACCAAGGAGGGCTCAGCCATCACAGTAAAGGGGATCCCACAGTAAAGGAATTTTCCACTCAGAGAGAGGGAAAAGATGGAAACATGCCTTACATGGACTCAGTGATTAAAAGACACCAGAGTTCTTGCTAACACCATGGTCATCATCATACCCCAATGGCTACTGTTCAATAAATACCTACATTGCAAATACACACCAGAGAATTTTCATGTTCTCAAAATTAATCCTTTAACAAAACCCTGAAGTATAATCTGCATTTTATAGACTAAGAAAGTAAAACTTCAAGGGACTGAATAACATTTCCAAGGCCACATACTAGAGGATGAATTCCAACTATATTCTAACCAGTTTTATTACAAAGGCTGTGCACTTAGCTGCGACTTGATAATGCCCTCTCCACCAATGTTCCAACTTGCACAAAGTGAACAGTGTCTGTTCTATGACTTACCCTTGTATAGGGCACCTTAATAACAGACAAACTAATTCTTTCAAACCACCCACAAAAGAATATTTCCAGAGTCGAAGCAAACTAGCCATGATTGGCTCCGACATATGCAGCTAAACAAAGCCAACAAACAAATAAAAACAAAATCTAATGACCTAAAAAATTTTCAGTCATTGGCCCAATCCACGTGTGATGTCTTTTTAATCTTTCTACCTAACAGTCTCCTCTCCAAGAGTGAACGATGAACATGAATCCCATCAGCAAACTGCACAAACATCAGATTTGACTTTTTCCTTAACTCCCATGATCACTTTCAATTGCTCTAGCTACACTGTCTTGCTTGTCCTGTGATCAAAACCTAGGTCTTCCAGGAGCACCTGGGTGGTGTAGTCTGTTAAGTGTCCAACTCTTGATCTCAGCTGGGGTCGTGATCCCACATTCGTGAGTTCGAGCCCCACATCAGGTTCTGCACTGATGGCATGG
This sequence comes from Herpailurus yagouaroundi, assembly GCF_014898765.1. Lineage (NCBI taxonomy): Eukaryota > Metazoa > Chordata > Mammalia > Carnivora > Felidae > Herpailurus > Herpailurus yagouaroundi. The sequence continues at coordinate 3,072,613 of NW_024412467.1, read as the reverse complement.
AACCTGCTTGAGAGTCTGTCTCTCCTTCTCTCTGCCCCTCCCCCACTTGTGTGTGCATGTGCTCTCTCTCAAAATAAATAAATAACTTTAAAAAATTAGGTCTTCTGATTGTGACGACAAAAAAGAAAGATGTTAAACTAGTGTCTGTGGGTCCTGAACACTTTATCTTAATGTTTTTATTGACCTGTGTTTTAATGAATTCACAGTTAAGATCCAAGTCCCATAAAGTACTACATATGACTTCACCTGTTTGTCCCCATCACCACCCTACTACCTTGACACCCATTCCTCACTCCCAGCCTATTATAAAATGCATATATTCCAGAAGAGAATGTAAACTTGAGGCAGCATAATACTTTAAAATTAGCCCACTATCCAGCTATTTCTCTTGAGCTAATTTGCATCCGTGAACAATGAAGCCAACCACGAGTACTTCTGTGTCCTCATAAACACCTTGGCTCTCATTCATCAGTACGACTTCACTGTTACCCACTTCCCAGAAAGTAGATTTCCCCCACTTCTCCATGACTTTCAGGGTCAGTTAAAAGCTCTATCTAGCTGCTAATCCATTCAGCTGACATTCAGTGAACTGTCACCGTAAGTGGTGTAAATGGCAAATTCGCTATCTCCTAGGCCAGGCGTCATGCAGTCTCTACACTCAACCAAAATACAGATGCTCAGTGCACGGCAGGGCATGGCTGACTCACCCGGTGATGGATGCAGGTGATTCATCGTGAGAGCCGAAGACACTACCAATGCAGACGACCCTGTCTTGCCATGTTTTTTCAACCTGCTCACTCAGTTTTAAGGCTGGTGGCTTCCTGCGTGGCTCGTTTTTTCTGCCTGAAAAGAGTGAAGACGTCCAGTCAATTCTAGCCACACTGGCCTTCATCCTTCCTCATGTTACTCCACGACCATGACAGGCACTGAGTCCGAGCAGGTGCTGCCAGAACCACACAGACGCCTGGAGCATGGTGACACTCTGTGCTCGTCCCCACCGCCTTGTGGAGACGGGATGATAAGCGAAAGCACAACCATCTCTGCCCTGTGTCCCCCAGGATCGGAAGGAACAGAGGTCAGTGAAGTAAGAAACGGGACTCCAGACAAGGAACATTTGTATTTTAAATTTTTTTTTCAACGTTTTTATTTTTATTTTTGGGACAGAGAGAGACAGAGCATGAACGGGGGAGGGGCAGAGAGAGAGGGAGACACAGAATCGGAAACAGGCTCCAGGCTCCGAGCCATCAGCCCAGAGCCCGACGCGGGGCTCGAACTCCCGGACCGCGAGATCGTGACCTGGCTGAAGCCGGACGCTTAACCGACTGCGCCACCCAGGCGCCCCAAGGAACATTTGTATTTTAAAGGGGGGGTCACTAAGATGATGCTGACTGCAGCTCACAAATGTTGGTAACTCCGCAAACTGTGCCACAATTGTTACTATTACTTATGGCGCCCTTACTCTGTGCTAGGCATTACACTCAGTGTTTCATTCACACTATCTCACTTTATCTTACAACCCTATGAAGTGGGAGAGAATCATTCTCTGTTCCTACGTGTTAGGTGGTAGCACAAAACGTCAAGGAGATGGAACCTGGAGCCAAACTGCTAAGAGGCTCTGTCCCCTATTAGCTCTATCACCTTGGACCTGCTCTATGGAGAGGTTTTTGTGATTCAAGGTGTTGACCTGTAGAAAGCATTCAGCAACATGCAGCCTAGCTAGGATTACCGTCACGCCATCGGTGGTTAACTGGGAGCCACAGAGTAGGGATAAGGGAAGCAGCACGTGATACGATGGCTCCCCTGAGACTGGCCCTGAAGGAGCACTGCTAGTAGGATGGTTACCATTGAGGGGCAGCCCTCATCAGTGGTGTTAACACAGACCCTCAACCTTCATCTGTTTGTTTAGCCATCGACAGACCGAGAAAAGGCAAGAGGAGGAAATTTCTCTAATATCACTAAAACCAGACCCTTGCTTCTGGGAAAAGAATGCACCCACAGCTCCAGTACTTACATTCAAATTTTGAGGCAGTGGCAACTGTCTCTTCAGGATGAATCTCCCTCAACAAGATAGACATAGTTCTTACTTTATCTAGGGTTCCCTAAAAGCAGAGCCTGAGACAAGGATTTGGTGAACATGATTTATTGAGGGGGTGTTCTTCAGGAAAATCCTGAAAGGGAGGGAGGGAGGGAGGGGGAGAGAGAGAGAGAGAGAGAGAGAGAATCAGGCTAGAGAAAGGAAAATAATTGAGCAAGGATGTAGTCTCAGACAAATGGCAACCTCAAACCTGGTCCACAGAGGATTCTAGAATATAAATCACACCACAAAGTTGTCCTTGCCTTGTGGCAAGGGGTCTGGTTGTCTGTACCCTCCTATCAGTGAGCCATTGGCCCTCAGCTACTTCCAGGGTGAATGGCAGCCAAGGGCAATTCCACAAGAGGGGCAGAGGGGCAGGTGATGAGCCTTAGGCAGCCAATCCCCAGGGTACCTGGGTGATTTGGACAGGGCACCAACACCACCTACTGTAGTCCATCACGCAGTAGAACTATACAAACAAAGTAGTTGCCCCTCACACCCTTTACACAAGTAGATGACTCCATAAAGAAAGACTTTAATCCAAGAGATTAAATGGCCAATTTTCCTTCTTATATTTTAAAACAATCAAAATAAAATCTCTGAATCTCACAGATCAACCCACCTCAGGCAGACTCCCCAGGGTTCCTTGTTCTAGCAGGGATGTAATTGGCTAGGGCTGATTTCAACAAGAAGTTCCAGTTAACAGGCTTCTTGCCCACCCCCTGAATAAACCTTTTCTTCTGGCTTAGCTTTGCTGAAATGGACATGGGCAGAAGGAAATCACTTATAACACTTATTGGCAGGCTACCATATTCCCTCCCCCAGAGAAAGTCAGGGTAGGGAAGGGTGGTCCCGACTTTTCTTCTTTGTGGAAATTATAAGAGTGAGACGGTCAGTTACAGGAGTGTAATTAGTGTTATTAAATCACTGTTAGGGGATAATTATGCCTTGAATTTAGAGGTCACCTCCCCATAGGGACTTGCAAAGGAAAAATCCTCACCCCTACATTGTCTTACTCATCCTGACAGCACCTTCTGTGAGACAGGCAGACAATCTGCTCTAGTGTATGTGGTCTTCCTGGGCAAGCACACACTTTTAATTTAGCATCCTCTGCTGTTTCTCCTGGAGGACTTGTCTTCCCGCATCCCTTTCTGGGATGTATGCAGGTCTGGCTTTGTGAACGTGTGACCTACACAGTTGCACAAAGGCAAGTAAGTTGCTTCACACTTAGAAGGGCCTCAGATGTTACTCTCTTAGAACTCAACAATTTCTGAATAAGGAGACACATATTTTCATTTTACACTGGCCCTCATAAATCGTGTAACCATCCATGGGTGTATGTCTTGAGCACAACTTGGGAAGTATGTGAGGGTGGGTCACAGCAAACTGACTGTAACCTCCACAGGGACTGTGTACCCCAGGGATACGGTAGTAGTCATTAATACTGCCGATCAAGAATTTTGGGTTTTCCTTCCAGACATAGGTAGGATGGACTGAAACTTTCTGTTGAAAACATGTGAGCAACAATGATGATGTCACAAAGTACCCAGGCCAGTACTCCACTTGCCACATGCCCTTTCCCCTACCTTGGTAGTTAAGATGGAGCTTCCCTGGGTGAGTCCCTGAGAGAGACAGAGCCCCCAGACAACCTGCAATAAACACGTTCTATGAGCAAGATAAACTGTGGATTGAAGCCACTGAGATTGTGGGGTTATTTTTTCCCATGATGTAACCTATCGTGATAGGCACAGAAGATCATGCACAGATTATTAAGGCATCCTTTGCTATACTCAGAGACTAAGCTGGGGAAAAGGAGCAAGGTGCAAGGCAACAATGTTTCTGATAATGAAGAGGAAGACTCCCACACAAAGATATGAAAGATTGGCAGAAGCCCACAGGCTATGGCTTAATTTATTTAGTCCAACTAGTCACCATGGAACCACAGAAAATACAACATTTGCAGGGTTCATTTGTAATGGTCTCAACAACAAGTAAATTTGTATCACAGAAACAAAAATCTGATGTAACTTGTATGTTCTTCCATGCCTGCCATTTTGTTTCTCAAATACTCGGCAAGCACCAATTGCTTCTTTTTGAAGGATGAGGAAAAGAAAGAAAGATAAAATGACCCTCAAAGACCCCAAAAGTTTCCTGGGGCTGACTGGCGAGGCTCAGCAAATAAAAGCATTTTAATAAAATCTTTGAACTTTGGAGATGTACCACCTTAAAATAAAAGCCCAACCGATTTGATATGTCTCTGTCCTAAGCAAGGAATCAAGGTTACTGTGAATGTACAGTGGCCCCTGGAACAACTCTGTAAAGAAGGGTCTGCAAGCTGGAACAGCGGCAGCGTTCTCCACATCAGCTGAGTGACAAGGATTAAGTGAGATTCAGATTAAAATGCTAAGTGAGTGAGTCCCAAGATCAAGCCAGATATATAGATAACACTAAGAAAATACATGCTGAAAAAGAAGTGTGAAAACAACCACCTAGAGAAAACCTCAGAATAACAGATTGTACTAGAGAAAGTGTCTTCAATGGCAAGTACACCAGTGAGGGCTGAAATTACCTTTCTGAAAGTACAACTGTTTAGCAATGTTTAGAAAAAATATGCAGCCAACCAAACAACTTAATCAACATGCATGTTCACAGTGAATTTGGTTCTGAAGGGCATGTGCCACTTTGGCATGTGGATAATTTTAAGCTAAAGACAATCAATGGCCATAAAAGCCAGGAAGAGATTTTAACTTCACTCTCAAGTACCTCTAAGAATTTAGATAGAGGGACTGACCCAGGAAGACAGCTGTCATCAGAGACAACCACAGAGAGTCTGGGCCAGGTGTAGTAACCTGCAGGGAACTTGGAAGGGCCTATATGTTCAAAATACTCTCTGTGTCCTCTTCTCTCCCACTGGCATGGCAAACATTTGTTTACCAAACATTTGCTTTTCCTATCTTCCTGTGAATTGTCTTCCTTCCCTTTGAAGCCCCACAACCCTACCCTGTTCCTTAGTTTAGGATGGCATATAAGCCAACTTGCCCTGCGTTCCACATCTTTGGGGATCCCATATGTAGGAAATTAAATTTGTTTTTCTCCTGTTGCTCTGTCTTGAATGTCAATTTAATTAACAGACCAGCCAAAAGAACTTGAAAGACTAGAGGAGCCAAAAGAACTTGAAAGAGTAGAGGAAAATTTTTCCTCCCCTACGGTTTAGAAAAAAAGGTACGATAATAAAATTCTATTTCTTTGACACAATAAACATTGACAAATTTCAGAACAAAATATAAGTTGGAAACCAAAAATTACTATTGGAACTGGTAGATTTGCTACTATAAAAGAATAAAAATGGCTTTGAGTCATATAGAGCTTTTCTCCCAAAAAATCTACAATCAAAAGCCAAAATGAAAGTAAATTTATTATTTACCATATACTACGACTATAATAGAATAAAAAATAAAACACCACGAGAAAAAAAATCTGCAGCCACCGTATGAATAATGTCTTGCAATTTTTTTTTGTATATAATGAATATAGAAATAATATCACATATCCCTTTGCCTTTAATGATGTTTAAAGTGATCTGAGACACTGATGAATAAATACGGTTTTTGAACTGATACCCTCAAACCTCTGTCTGTGACTGTCTCATCTTCTCTAAATCAGCTCACATTCCATGGAACTTAATCCCATTGGTCTGTAGCTCTTTGCTACAACCTGCATTTCTGCCTGGGAAACTTCCCCAGGTGGCTTCACAGAAATAGTCCTTCTCAGACTCATCATACACTGATATGTGCTCCCGGGGGTGAGTACATACACCCTTCACTCCTGAAGCACCGAACAGGAACAATGGAATGGTGGTGGTTCTCTTTACACACTTGGTGCCAAATGAGAACACAGACGTGCCTGGGATAAAATAAGTCGCAGCACAGTACTTAAGAACAAGGGCTCTGAGTCCATCCAACCTAAGTGAAAACTGCCTATCGCTCTAGTTTCCATATCTGTGCCATGGGAATGGCAATAACACATATCGCTTCATAAAACAAATAAGCCTTGTACAGAACTTAGGGTTTATCTCGCACGTAGGAAGTCAGCAACATATGGTTGCCATCGTGATTACAGTGAATTCTCTTTCTGGGAAAAATTTAGAGACACCCCAAGGCTCTTGGCTCCTCCTACCCGCGTTAAGGAACCACAGATCTCTACTTTTGTGCTAAGGATACTGCTATAAAATAGGTGAACAGATGTAACTGTCCCAAAATTGGACAGAAAGATAAAATATAGACTGTCGAAGAAAGGTCAGAAAGAGGCAGCTGCACAGGAAGGGTAAGTTGAAAAGAAGACTTAAGGTCCAACCCCCAATGAGGTGTTAAGTGGCCGGTGGGAGTGATCCCTGCTGTAATCCAATTAACATTTAGCACCTAATTATCACTTCTCAGTGGTGTCCAGACTAGATAATTGTGAACTGCAACCTCCCAGCTACACAGGAAATGTTTGGTGCTTAGCCACATATTCAATCATTCAACAGGGCACTGGCTATCTAGGAGCCAGAAACAAGAGATGTAAAATATTACTTACTCTAGTTAACTAGTAAAACATCATCTCTCTTCTGGATCTAGCCTGCAGTTCAGCAGATTCTCACCAAACAAAATGTGGATGATTTAATCCAAGATTTCCTTCTGAACTGTCTTATATACCAGCAGTCATGAACACTGAAGAAAATACAACCTGAGATTCCAAACCTAGATTTTCCTTCACATGGGGTGCAAAGCCATGCTAGTGATTCACCAACATTTTTTTCTGGGTGGGATGATAAATTCCTCACCCTCCAGTCTTCTGGGAAAAAAATTTTTTTTCTCAGTATCTAAAAGAGACACCTGCTGATGGGGACGTAATGATGACTGAAACAGCTCCTACCCGTGAGAAGCTCTAATATGAAATTCTAACATGGAAGACTAACAGAGAAGGTAAAGATTTTCAATATAAGTTTAACAACAACCAAAAAAAAAAAAAAAAAAAAAAAAAAAAAAAAAACATTGTGCAAACACATGAGGCAGAGAAATTAAATCTGCAATGCTATCTATGTCACATCTCAAAAGTAGGAGAAAGAAAAGGAAAGGCATTCTGGGCAGAAAGAAAGGAAAATAGAAGACTTTGAAAGGGCGGACCTACACCGGCCGACTCCATCTTGTTCTGTGTCCTCCACCTTGAGTGACTATGTCCCCGACATGCCCCCTTTCCGGGAAAGTTGCAGAAACCTCGGACCACGCCTCCTCCCCTTGAGTAACCTCCCACTCACCCATTCAAATTTCCCGATCAAAACATGCCCAGCGACCTGCGTTAACAGGACTCTGACCCTTCCCCAGCCAATCAGCTGAGGCCACAGCCATTACCTCACCAACTGCCCCCAGACCCCAATAAAACCTTTGTGCTTTTGAAACTCGCTCTCTCTCCCCAGCATCTCACCACTGCGTCGGTGCAGGTAGGGGATTGAGCTCGAGCTAGCTTGAATAAAGGCTCTTTGCTTTTGCATCGGACTCGGGTCCCTCGTGGACTTTGGGGATCACGAATTCTGGGCATAACAATTTGGCACGTGTGAGCAAACTGAGGTTTATTGTGTGTGACGTAGAGTTGGGGGTGTGACGTTGGAGACATAGGCAAGAGATATTGAGGCAAACATGACATGAGGATTATGATAAAAGAAACCTAGGCGTTTGGATTTAATCCTGTAGTTAATGGGAGCCAATCGTGAGTTTTGTGTTTTTCAATTTTGTTTTTTGTTTTCAGGTTGTTGTTTTGTTTTTTTTTTTTTTTTTACATTTATTTATTTTTGAGAGACAGAGAGAGAGAGAGCATGAGTGGGGGAGGGACAGAGAGAAGGAGACACAGAATCAGAAGCAGGCTCCAGGCTCCGAGCTGTCAGCACAGAGCCCAAAGCAGGGCTCAAAGCCACAAACTGCGAGATCATGACCTGAACCGAAGTTGGAAGCTCAGCGGAATGAGCCATCCAGGCGCCCCCAGGTATGTTTTGTGTACAAAGAGCTGTTCATTTTGAAACATCACAGTAGGTACAGAGAATGTAGTAGGAAGGAAGGGAACGGAGATGGTGAAGCCAAGCAGGATGTGGTTTTGACAGTCCAGGGAGGAAAGGCTGGGCATGTAGGCAGAGGAGAGGGAAGAGAAGACCATTTTAAAAGGCATTTAGGACTTGCAAACCCAAGAAACGAGTGATACTGGAGGTCTAGGATGAGGAAGGGAGTAAGCTAAGAATACATTACCAGTGATGAGTGGGGGAAAAGCCATCCTGCGGAGCAGGGAGGGATGGAAACAGAAGCCCTCTCAAGTCTTGAGTGAATGCAGGTGAGATGAGGCTTTCCCTCATCTCCTTTATGGAGAAGGTGCGAACCCTCAGGATGACAGTGTGCAAGTCATAGAGTAAAATGGAGTCTACTCATAGCATAAAATGAAGCTAAGTGGGTCACTTTGGGTCCGTAATTCACTAGCTTGGCCTCACCTGAACCACCTCAGTCAACCAGCATTAGGCCAAAAATTTTCAAGTGACACACGTTTACAAAGTGCACATGTTTGTCAGGTAAAGCCAGGAAGCAATTGCTTCCAAGAGCCCTGCCTTAGCCTCAGTTCCCCAGAAAGCAGAGCCTGAGACAGACCCGTGTATAAGAAATTTATCAAGTGGGATTCCAAGAGCAGGAAGGGAAAGCAGGGAAGAGGGCCAGTCAGCATGGAGACGTCAGCCACTGCCATGGGCAGCTGGTTGTTCAAACCTCCAAGCATTGGCCCAGGGTGCCAGAGGGCTTCCTTGCCTCTCATTCACCCCTCACCATTATCCCTTTTGATATGGAATCATTGAGTAACTAAAGGTATGCAAAACACATTGGTAACATGCAAAGTACTGTAAAAATATCCATTGTTATGTGTACCAAGATCAACACATGTTAAAGTAGGTCTTATTCTCCAGGTTCAAGAGAGCCTGTCTAGCTGTGGGTGGCCATCTTGTCCTCCTTCCTCTCATAATTTTGCACTCTACAGGGTTGAATAGTGTCTCCCCAAAATTCATGTCCACCCAGAACCTCAGGATGCAAGCTTACTTGGAAATAGGATCTTCGCAGACACCTCCGGTTGTGATGAGGTCATCCTAGGTTAAAATGGGGCCCAAACCCAATGACTGGTGTCTTCATGAGAGGGAGGAGGAGATCCAGGATACACAGGAGAACAGAAGGCAACATGAAGAGAGAGACAGAGATTGTAGTGACACATCCGAAATGCAACACACACCCAGGATTTGTTACAACCTGCAGAAGCCAGGACAGAGCACGGGCTGGTTCCCCCCTCCCAGCCTCCAGAGACACCAACACCGCTGCTAACGTGACTTCGGATTCCAGGTCTCCTGAACTGTGAAGGCTTGTTTTAGAGCCACCCATTTTGTTATGACAGCCCTGAAACACTGACATGGTTTTCCATGACAATTCCTTGGCCAGGGTATGTGAGTACCTAGGGTCCTGTGCTGGGGCTGCCCAACCAGACCTCAGCATCCACACAACGCACTCAATCAGACCTCCACGTCCATAAAATGCATTCAACCAGCGGGTTGCCGTAAATTTTCCAAAACATTCCACCAATCTGTGACCAAACAGAGAGCATGCATCATCCAAAACACACACACAGGTTTTCACCCTGGAGAGCTGAGTTGAATATTTCTGTGATTGAATGCTACTAACCTTCAGAAAACTTGAAGGACTCACAGACAGCATAACACACACACGCTCCAAAATTGTTGAATTTGTCGGTGTTTTAGAAAAAGAATGGGCATTCAACTTCACATTATAAAACTGTTTGGTTTGGGGCACCTGGGTGGCTCAGTCGGTTAAGCATCCGACTTCAGCTCAGGTCATGATCTCACACTCCATGAGTTCAAGCCCCGCGTCAGGCTCTGTGCTGACAGCTCAGAGCCTGGAGCCTGTTTCAGATTCTGTGTCTCCCTCTCTCTCTGCGGCTTCCCTGCTCATGCTCTGTCTCTGTCTCAAAAATAAATAAAAACATTAAAAAATTTTTTTTAAAAACTGTTTGGTTCATATTAGGGTCCCTGAAGAGAGAGGAGAAACAGGGGTGGTGTATGAGACAATGCAAGGAAAAAGAAAGAAAAAGAACAGCATAAACACCCTATTTTATCATTCCTAAGACAAATATTCTTTCACGGATTGTGCTCTGAAAGCAAGAGGCATCACACAATTGGGCAGGTTTTATGATCGTGGCGTAGTTTTCCGGTCCAACTGGCTCTCGGTTCATATAATATACATTGCATTGTCACTGTGGGGGGAAAATGCTGATTATGAGAACTCTCACCTCAGGGTCACTGCATACCATTCCTGTTCAATCCAGAGTAAACTCAAATAAGAATTCAACAGAACTTTTCCAGAGTTCCAGGATGAGTAGCAACATTCACAAATCTTCCACTGCTCTTCAGAGGCATTAAAAAGCCTCTCTGTAATTACTGTGGCTAGCAGCAATCCAGGGCTCAGCCCTAGAAACAGAAGTCTAGCTTCCACTTCAGGGTTTACACCTGAGGCCCAACGCTTTCCTCCACTCCTGTTTCCAGTCTTCTTTCCTGGACCTCCTTCATTAAGCTTCAGGATCAATACCAAGTGAACACATAGTTTCCCATCCCACTTTCATTCTCACTTGAGATCTCTTCAGTTCCCTTTGCTATTAGAGATACCGAGAATCTCTCTGGAAAATACTCAAAAATGATTCCTTGTTTCAAGACTGAAGCACCGGTAACTTGTATGAATGTGCACACAGTCAGGAAAGGACGTCTATGAACTGTGCCATTATCAGCCACGACTCCTGTGGCTTTATTCTGTTTATCAAGTTGAGCCAGCAGTCACTAAACACCGTGCTGATACAGAATCTATACCATGGGTACTCAGAGAAAGCAAGCATGGCTAACCTCAGGGAGCAGGGTTAGAAAATAGTAGAGGATGAGCACTGGGTGGTATATGGAAACCAATTTGACAATAAATTTCACATTAAAAAAAAAGAAAAGAAAAAAGAAAATACTAGAGGTAAAAATGAAACACAGTCCTAAAAAGGCTCCAGAAAGAAATTTTCCTTAGTTAGCAATGTGTGTTGAGAACTGACCTCTGAAATAATAAGTCCCAATCCTTCCCTTTCTCCCTCTTTCACTCTCATTCTCCCTTACATACACACACACACACACACACACACACACACACACACACACACACACACTCCTACCATTTTAGCTCTGCATTCAGGGAAGAGAAAATATTCCACTTTGTGACACCCATCACTGCTACTGCTATGTGGCTCACAAGCTAATATATGCAAAGCATTTAGAAGTATGCCAGACATATGGTGAGTACTATGTAATTATTACAGAACAAGTATTGGCACCACATCCATCCATTTATATATTTCCACACACAATAACAAATTATTGAGAATCCCTTAAATGCCTAGCACTGAAGCAGGTGCTACAGAAATAAAGAGAAACTAAACTGATTGTGAAGCTGTTGGTGTGATGAAAGTACATGAAAACAGGGATGGTGTTCGTTCAAATCCTTCCGTTAATCGTATGAGTTCAGTGTTCTTACCCTCACGACACTCATGAAGAATTCGAGACTCAGAGAAGTGACTTGTGAATCCACAGCTGATAATTCAGGAAGTTAGGACTTGAGACCAGGTCAGTCCAAAGCCAAACCGGTTCTGTAGCTCAGAGTGCACGATGCATGCTTGCTACAGCCACAGAAGACGCCTGGCTCAATGCTTTGGAAAAGGAAACATAAAAGCAAGATAGGACTAACTCCACCTGGGAAAACCAGTGGAAGCTTCAGAGAGCAGGTGACCCTGGAGCAGAGGGGGATTCATAAAGAAGGAAGGCAGGGGCACAGAGGGCACTTCGGCTTAAGGAGCAATGCCCGCTATCGAGGTTTGGGCGATGGAGGCCAGTGACGTCGACAGCTACTTAAATCCAGTACCTCCCGTTTCCTTGTTTGGGACAGCTGATCTGCTCCCCTCGGGGAGTATTTATCGGGCGTGTACTCTGGAACAGGCACCGTATTAGGCACCGGACTAGGCACGGTTATAGGTACAAACAAGATTCCAAAACAGGCTCCAGCTCCAGGGACCTCGAGTAAGGGGCTGAGCAGGCTAGCTCCTCCTTCAGTGCTCAAATCCACGTGGGGCTCTCCTCCTGCCCCAGCCTGGAAAGCAGGTATAAAAGGTTTCTGATCAAAGCATGTTTCCTGTTACCCCAAGACTCACTATCGAGGTGCCTGCGTGGCTCAGTCGGTTGAGTGTCTGGCTCTTGATTTCAGTTCAGGTCATGATCCCAGGGTCGTGGGATCAAGTCCTATGCTGGGGTCTGCACTGAGCATAGAGCCTGCCTAAGATTCTCTCTCTCCCTCTGCCCCTCTCCCCACTCACACACACTGTCTCTCTAAAATTTAAAAAAAAAAAAAAAAACATTATAAAAGAAAGACTTTACTATCTGGAATACCAGAATACAGGTTACAAAAAATACTTTTTTTTAAGTTTATTTTGAGAGAGAGAGAGCAGGGAGGGACACAGGGACAGGGAGAGAGAGAATCCCAAGCAGGCTCCGAACTGTCAGTGCAGAGCCCAATGCGGGCTCGACCTCATGAACCATGAGCACAAATCAAGAGTCAGACGCTTAACCTACTGAGCCATCCAGGCAGCCCCCAAAATACTTTTGTTTTCAGAAGAGACAGACATTTATCAGTGCCCTAAATAACAAATTGGAAAAATAATTAGGAATCTAGTGTAATCTAGACTATATGTACAAAATGTGATCTGAAACTGAGTTGAGAGAGGGTACAACATTTCCACGGATAGAGCTGACGATGAGAAAAGTCTAAGCTGGAAATAGGAGGTAAGGTCACACCCACCTGCAGGGTAGCAGAGTCAGAACCTTAACACAGGTACAGACCACATGTTAATAAGCCTTTTCCTTTGAGCCTGTTAAACATGATGAAAGGCATCTCCTTGGTTCTGGGGATGGAAGGAAGGTGCCTGGGAAATCTAAGGAGTTTTTAATGAATTTGAAAAACTATTACATCTTCTATGATTCTAGGACACAGCATAATTAAACCAATGGCAGCACATTCTACTTGTCCCGCAGAAAGGTCCCTGGGTGAACAGGATGTGTCCCCATTCCTGCGGGTTCCACAGTGAAGGCTGATGGGCAAGCATGGAAATAAATGCCATAGCTACTACTGATGACAATAGTAATAGCTAACATTTAAGGACTGCCTTTTACACGGCTGGTACTTGATTTCCTCCAGTCCTTACACATATTCTTGCATCAGGTGTGATTAGCCCCATTTCACAGCGAAGTTGAACAAAACGCCAAGAACTTTGGAAATTTTCCCAAAATGACAGCCTCCTAAAAGTCTCAGACTGCTCCAACTTAAGATAAAAGGCATTGAAAAAAAAAAATTTAAAAAAAAATTTTTTTAAAAAAATAATAAAAA
>NW_024412467.1:3034346-3058911 GCF_014898765.1 Herpailurus yagouaroundi | reverse complement strand
AAAAAAAAATTTTTTTTAAATAAAAAAAGGCATTGATCACAGACCCTGTAACTGGTGGCCAGGCGACATAGCAATGTGTGGGTCCTGGGGTCTTGATTGCACCACCTGCTAACTTTGTGAGTCCTGAGCTAGTCACGAGGCACACGGCCCTTATGTGCATCATGATGGTGGTTCTGAAAGAATTCCGTAAGATTACACGACCTGAGCGTGCAATACGAAGCACACAAATTCTCATTTAAAGCGAGCTGAACTGAAAAACCAAGAAAACCAAAAGTAAGATGACAAAAATCAGAATTTACCAAACTTATGTTTTCATTTGCATCCCCAAAGAAAAGGATTCTTCTAGGGTATCATTCACAGAATAATATTCCTAATGCACATAAATGTAATTTGATTTGCAAATATTAGCTTCATACAACTTCTCAGGCATGTTGATTTCATCAAAGTGTACTGAAGCAAAGTCACGGAGAGACTGCATTTTCCTTGCATCTCCAGATTTTAAAAACTGCTTTGAAACAAGTCATTAGAAACTTTATAAAATGTAATCACTCTGTTGCTTATTATTCAAATCAACGGTGACTTGCAAAGTACATAGAATGCACTCCGTGTCTATCACGTGTTGGCTTTGTTACGAAAGTGTCACCAGGCAGCTGTACTCACAAGGTTCACAAACACCACGCTCTTGACACTTCCAGACTGTCAATAATCCCAACTCCTGGAGGGATAACTGATCTACCTGCAGAGCTTTCTCTCATCTGAAAGTACAGTGGCCATAGAATGACCTGGGTTTTCCAGCTGATTTCAAATACTCTTTCTTGTCATCAGACCATGTCTTGCAACGTCAAGTTTGGAAAATTTGTTCATGGTATCTTTAATTTAAAGCCAGTTTAAAGCATGGATTTCTCTGAAAGAAGGAAGGAAAAAAGAGAGGAAGGAAGAAGGAAGGGAAAAGAAAGGGAGGGAAGGGGGGAGGGGGGGAGGCAAGGGGAAGAGATAGGGGAAGGGGGGGCTACAAGAGGAGAGGAGAGGAGAGGAGACCACACAAGGACCACATGAGGCACATAGCACACTCATTTACTCAGGAGACTGATGTGATAGCCACAAGGGAGTCACCTACAAGCGGAAACTTCCAGCCTCAAAGAAGCAAAACACATGAACACATCAAGCATCAAGCACAGCAGCAAAGCTTCATCCGTTTGCAGGCCTATCTCACCTACCACTCCCCCTCCCCATTTTTCTGCTATTCATGGCCACTTGTAGAACTAATCAACTGCTAGATGCGGTGTGAATCTGAGGTTTCTGCTCATCTCCGGAGAGCCTGCTCCTCCACCCAGACAAATTAATTACCCTTGAATACCTCACAGCAGCCCCAGACTTTCTCAGATGAAAGAACAGCGGGTACCTGTGCTCACCGTTTCAAAATACGAGCATAATAAACGGAGTGATGAAAGCATCAGGCCCCACCGTGGGGCCAAGGACAGAAAGCCTGCTGAGGGTTCTTTCCGACACTGTTTTCATCAGCATCACGTACCACAGAGCACAAATCCCAGCACCCGCCGGCACGATGGACTGAATGTTGCCACGTGGGAGGAAGGAAGAGTCACGGAGGCAAAGGAGCTGAGCAATCAGGAGGCTCAGCCTGGAAAGTTCTCCAGGGGAGGAAGAGCTTTTCAAAGAGGAGGAAGAAGACCCAGGAAGCTGCTGTCATGGAGAAGCGCCCTACCTTTGCTGGGGACCCAGTAACGGGCTGCTGTACCTGCGTGGGGTCAGAGCTGGTTCCGGACGCAACAGCCCATTCTTGGCAGGGGCTTGCTTCCAGTCACCTTGCAATTTCTCCCTAATTGTTCCACCTGGAACAGCCTGGTTTCAAATGCCTCAAGGGCATGAACCCAGATGGTGATTTCATTTATAACTCCCTACAGGGCCCAGGAGCAAAACAGCATTTGTATAAAGCTTTAGACTTTACAAATGGTTTCTTGAGCATTAGTTTACCTGTTCTTCACCATGACCTTGCGAATTGGGGACTATTATCATCCTTATTTTACAAGGTCAGACTTTAGTATACACATGGATGTTGCTTTACCTGTGAATGGCTAGTCCATTTTGTTAAAAGGCTAGTATGTTTTTCTTAATACACTGGGTACCTACAACCTAGATATAGGAGAGAAAAGCATACACAATTCTGTGAGTGGCAAACTATATTACAAGTTAAATCCTTGCAGAATTTGGAATATAGGTTTTAGTTTAGAAAACTCTGCAAGAGGGGCGTCTGGGTGGCTCAGTCAGTTGAGCATCCAACTTCAGGTCAGGTCATGGTCTTGCAGTCTGTGAGTTTAAGCCCCATGTCATGCTCTGTGCTGACAGCTTGGATCCTGGAGCCTGCTTCAGATTCTGTGTCTCCCTCTCTCTCTGCCCCTCTTTTGTGTGTGTGTGTGTGTGTGTGTGTGTGTGTGTGTGTGTGTGTGTGTCTTGCTCTGTCTCTCCAGAATAATCATTAAAAAAAAAAACCAGAAACCTCTGCAGAAGTATGAAAGGATGTGACGATAAATGGGATAACATGAAATAGGCTCTTGGTCTTCCAGGAAATCCAGTTGAGAAAGTTCCAGAATGCCCTGGAAGGGAAGCTCCCTACCTTCCATAATAAGCAGTTCTCCAATCCTTGTGGACGACAGGCACCATCTATCGCTGAAGGAACATGTCTCATCCATATACACCTACTTTGTGAATGATCAAATCACATACAAGAACGACTTCACTGACAGTAGCCTTTTTTTCATCACATGCATTGCTAAACAACAGTCACGAGATGAACACCTGCTTTTGCGGGACAGCCATCACATTGGAAAGGGGCCCTTCTGTGGTAGCTGGTCTCACTCACAGGGTCAGATCTTGAAATGGACCCTGGGTTCCCGAGTCTCATATGATCCTCAAGAAATGTGTGAGCAGAGAGGTGATGCATCAGAGGACATAACATAACATAGCTCACTAAAACTACACCTGAGTGATGTGTGACATCCTTAGTTAACGGTCTCCTTGGATATTATCTGCGCTGTGTTCTAAGGAGACTTAACTCAGGGAAAAGCTCTCAGCTAAGGAGGAAAAGATTAAACAGAGAAGATGACTCAACACTATCACCGTAATCTTTGTTGGTCCCAGCTCATCCTGTTTGGAACTCCAAAGAGCACTCCGGCAGAAATCAGAGAGCGATCCTTGTCACCCCCACCGATGGCATACTTATGGTCATTACTTCTCCTGATTAAACCCATGCACTCAATATGACTTCCACCAAAGCCCAATGAGTTTCTTCACAGAACATTCAAACTGATTCTAGAATTCATTTGGAAGAGCTAATGGGCCAGGATGGCCAAGGTAATTTTATAAAAGAACAGAACTGGGACCGGCCCTCCCAGTGCCAGGTCAGACTAAAAATTATAATAATTACATGGCAGCAGTGTAGGAATAGATTACTTGACAACACTTAAAAACTAAAGTGAATTCATATATAGATACGAATTTAATATTTCACAAAGGTGACACTTCAAATCTATGAAGAAAGAGCGGATTGGTGAATAACTGATACTGGGAATAACAGACTTCCCTTTGAAACAAAATAAAATTTGTTCACATGAAGATTCTACATGGATTGAAGACAGAAATATAAATATATATCGATAGGGGTGCCTGGGTGGCTCAGTTGGTTAAGTGTCTGACTTCAGCGCAGGTCACGATCTCACAGTTGGTGAGTTCGAGCCCCAGGTCAGGCTCTGTACTGACAGCTCAGAGCCTGGAGCCTGCTTCAGATTCTGTGTCTCCCTGTCTCTCTGCCCCTCCCCCATTCTCTCTCTCTCTCTCTCTCTCTCTCTCTCTCTCTCTCTCTCTCTCTCAAAAATAGACATTAAAATTTTTTAAATACAATAAAAAATATATCTATAAAAGTGCTGAAAGAAAATACTAAAGAATATCTCTGTGACATTGAGGGTAGCAAAAGTTCTCCCTAAACAAGACGCTAAAAAAGCAAAAATGATGAAAAGAATGACAATTTAGCTGTATCAAATCTTAACACTTCTGTTTATCAAAAGACACCATAAACAGAATCAAAACATAAGCAAAAAGGGTATAAAATATTTGCAACATAGAAAACAAAGAATTCTCTACCAATAAGAAAAAGTCACACAAGCTATCAGGAAAATGGGCAACTTATATTACCAGGCAATTATCAGAAAAGGAAATATAAATGGCCAATAAACACACAATAAACATACTCAGTCCCACTGGTAATTAGTGCATCAGACCCACAAATTATATACCTTTTCTTTTTTCACACACAAGATTATCCAAAATTTTTCAAGTGCTGACAAGTTTGACAAGAAACTAAGGAAGAGACTCCTCTCACCTGCTGTGGTTGACATTTAAACTGGCATAGCCACATAGCTGATCATCGTCCAGAACTGGTTGAGGCTAAAAATATATGTACTTCACGATCATATATATCTCATTCCAGATAGCTTCCCTAGAGAAATACTTGCAAAGTGAGCTGTAAAGGTGTTTGCTGCAACACAGCTTGTGCAAGTGAAAAAGCAGGACTAATGCAAATATCCATCAATAGGAAAATGGATTTTAATAATACGACGCACACATAATATGGTATTCTGCCATAATTAAAATTAATGAGGTTATTCAGACCTATTAACTTGGATAAATCTTGAAAACATAGCGAGCGGGGGGGGGAAGCCGTAGGATAATACTGTACGTATTTTCTAGAGAGAAGTATATATATACGTACATATATGTGTGTGTGTGTGTGTATGTATATATAAGTGTGTGTGTGTATATATATATATATCCAGATAAGGGGCACCTGGGTGGCTCAGTCAGTTGAGCGTCCGACTTCAGCTCAGGTCATGATCTCACAGCACGTGGGTTCAAGCCCTGCGATGGGCTCTGTGCTGACAGCTCGGAGCCTGGAGCCTGCTTCGGATTCTGTACCTCCCTCTCTCTCTGCCCCTAACCCACTCGCATTCTGTCTCTGTCTCTCTCAAAAATAAATAAACATAAGAAAAAGTGTTTTTAAGTCCAGAGAAAATACAAATACATACACCCACAAACTCAAGTAGCAAGAGCAGTTACCTCTCAAAAGTGGGGTAAGAGTCTTAGAATGAAATTGGGGAGGATGAAGAGCTTCAAGGGCACTTTGGCTGTCTCTATAGTATTTCAGTATTTTTGCAGGAATAACATATTTTTTTAAAATTTTTTTTCAACGTTTTTTATTTATTTTTGGGACGGAGAGAGACAGAGCATGAATGGGGTAGGGGCAGAGAGAGAGGGAGACACAGAATCGGAAACAGGCTCCAGGCTCCGAGCCATCAGCCCAGAGCCCGACGCGGGGCTCGAACTCACGGACCGCGAGATCGTGACCTGGCTAAAGTCAGACGCTTAACTGACTGCGCCACCCAGGCGCCCCAGGAATAACATATTTTTATATAATTAAAATTTAATTTAAAACTAAAACCATGACTTGATGTTTACTGAAAATGTATGTGTCAAACACTGTGCAAAGACCTTTATGGGCATTATTTCATCTGAAACTCAAAACAAGCCTCCACATATTATTATTTCCATTTTAGAGATGAGAAAGCTGAGTCCAAGAGATAGGAAGTCATGGGTCTGCCTGGCCTCACTATCTACAGTTTGCTGCCTTGGAGTGAGTTTGAAGGGTGCTTAGAAGTAACACGTCTCGGGACACCTGGGTGGCTCAGTCCATTAAGTGGCCAACTTTGGCTCAGGTCATGATCTCACCGGTTCGTGAGTTCAAGCCCCACATCAGGCTCTGTGCTGATATCAGGAATGAGAATTTCTAGGTCATAAAGTAGGCCAAGATTCAACTTCAACGCATTTGATCAAACCGACCCCCCAGGGTTGCTGCACCATTTACACTAGGCTAACCCTTTCACTTTCCCAAGGATGATGCTCTGGTCCGGGGACCAGAAGACTAGTCTCGACATCCCAGGTCGGTGTGCTCCCCCACGATGCTACATCCTGTCACGGAACTTCATTCCACTACCAGACTAAAGTGTCACAAACGCTGGAGTCAATGGGGCCGTGGCTACACCCGTCACGGGACAGTGACAGGCCAAACAGTGCTCATCTTCCATTGAAGGGACCCTGGAGCTGCTGGCAGGGGATTTTTCACTGGGGTTTCTATTCAAACAATTTTGTCCTCAGGGATGTATCATAAAGCAATGAAACAATTAAATCTCATTTGGAAAGACTAATGGATTATTTAGCGTGGGCCCAGCAGAAAGAAAACACGAGTGCTGTCAGTCTCATCCGAGGTAGAGAAAGAGCATCTAGAACACATGCTCTAAGATGGATGGAAGAGGGGGCTGGGGGGGAGAGTTGCGGCTCTCCGCATAACCTCCTTCATTCCGTCCCAATCCATCCTGCCCCAATTCACAAGAAAAATCTTGGCAAATTCCATTTTGGCCAACTTGTCCTTGGTCTTCACTAGCCCAGGCAATGAGGATAATGTCCCTCAGCCGGGCATCCCTTTCTGGTCTCTACCCTTATTCTCCCACAGAAACAGGATGCGGCTAAATCTCTGAGCTTTTCAGGTATCTTCTTAAAGAGCCTACCCCCGCTGGCACTATGCGTCCCATGACCCCTGCCCAGGAGGCTGAACTGTGGAAACTAGTCTGACCTCACACCAACACCAGCCCAGACGTGCCCAGATCTAAAAGCCCAGCACATGCTCCACAGATCTTAACCGAGCCTGGCAGCAGATTCTGAAGTGGCCACCTGCCACTAAAACGGCTCTCCCAAAAGAAACAAACAACAAAAGAACAAAACAAAACAAAAAAACCAGCAAAACAAGAAAACAAAAAACAAAACAAACAACAAAACAAAAAACCACAAACCAAACACCAACAACAGGTTTCTGGCATCTGCTAATTTCTGTGGTGTAAAGACTCCTACTGTGGCCAATTGCAAGCTACCGAAAGACTCCAAATTCCTGAACATTTAAATTTTTTTTTAACGTTTATTTCTTTTTGAGACAGAGAGAGACAGAGCATGAACGGGGGAGGGTCAGAGAGAGGGAGACACAGAATCTGAAACAGGCTCCGGGCTCTGAGCTGTCAGCACAGAGCCCGACGCGGGGCTCGAACTCACGGATCGTGAGATCATGACCTGAGCCGAAGCCGGCCGCTTAACCGACTGAGCCACCCAGGCGCCCCTTTAAATACTTATTTTTGAGAGAGACACGTATACACACGCACACACGCGCGCACACACACACACACACACACACACGAAGCGCAAGCTGGGGAGGGTCAGAGAGAGGGAGACACAGAATCCAAAACAGGCTCCGGGCTCTGAGCTGTCAGCACAGAGCCCGACACGGGGCTCGAACTCACGGACCGCGAGATCATGACCTGAGCCGAAGTTGGCCGCTTAACCGACTGAGCCACCCAGGCACCCCTCCTGAACATTTAAAGATCAGCTCTTTCCAGCCAGCCCCGGCAGGCTCCAGCATACAGAGGACTCTAATGGATTCTCCAAATAGGAAAGGTAAGCCCCCAAAGGCAGAAAAACAAATAAAAACGAATTCCCTATCTGTTCACTGAAGCTAGCAGCCGGCTCAAGCAACGAAAGCAAGAAGCAGAGGAGTCTGGGGAGAAGAGGCCAATGAGAAGCTCCCGAACAGTGTCCCCTAGAGACTTTTTACAGTCCAACAGGATGTGTCCCCTTGATTTAGGTGGTTTGCAATGTTGTAATAGAACTTCCCTCATTAGCTCTAAAGCTTCCATTACAGCGAGGGTCTCTCTCAGTCCCGTGGGGATGGCATTCTTGGGAGCAAGCATTCCCGGACGCATCTAACATGGAATCGTGTCAGGAGAGAGAGCTGCACAGGCTGGGCACCAAGGCTGAGACAATCCCAGGAAACTGGATGATTAGGAGGAAAAGATAAGCAAAGATGATGAAGGGAAAGAGCCCATTTCACGGCATCTCCCAGAAGTCCCCCAGCGAGACTGGTGGCATGTCACCGCTGGAGGAAAGGTTCACGTGGATTCCAGGTGACCTTCAGAAGCCAGCGTGACTCCAGGGGACATCTGAGTATTACAGACTCAAATTGCTTTCCTTCTTGTTTTGCCTTTACGTATCACGTTTCAGACACACGTGCATATCACACACACAGGGGCAGACTTGAAGAGTCAAAGTTCCAGAGTTAGACATAAACCCAGCAGAGAATGAAATTCAGCAGCTATCAGAACAACATCAGATCTGAACCAAAGTCCCACAGGGGAGCATACATCAGGGAGAAAGAGAAGAATTTTCCAAATGGGCAAGGAAGGTTCTGTGCCCAGAAGGTTAATACAGTCGAGCTGGACACAAATTGAGTGAGACAATGACAGAGGGTGAGGCCAGCCAGCCGGTAAATGGCTCAGGAGCTAGAGGGCCAGCTCTCCCCAGGGGGCACCTCAGGAGTGGGCTGCGGTCACAAGGACAGCAGCATGCTTGCAGCCAGGCACAGGGGTCCCCTCCTTCACAGGGTGAGCAAACGCCAGGCTGTGGCCATGCCTGCTGGGAAGAGGCAGAGGTCGTGGCCTGTGGCTACAGCTGATAACCTGCTGATGATTTTAAGGGTCTCTCAGCTCTGCTCTCGGGACACACATCAACAGTGCAGGCTACCGACTTTGTTGATTAAACTACAGATGGATAAATTGTGGTTTATATACACAACGGAATACTACTTGGCAATGAGAAAGAATGAAATACGGCCTTTTGTAGCAATGTGGATGGAACTGGAGAGTGTTATGCTGAGTGAAATAAGTCATACAGAGAAAGATAGATACCGTATGTTTTCACTTTTATGTGGATCCTGAGAAACTTAACAGAAACCCATGGGGGAGGGGAAGGAAAAAAAAAGTTAGAGAGGGAGGGAACCAAAGCATAAGAGACTCTTAAAAACTAAGAACAAACTGAGGGTTGATGGGGGGTGGGGGGGAGGAGTGGGTGGGTGATGGGCATTGAGGAGGGCACCTGTTGGGATGAGCACTGGCTGTTGTACGGAAACCAATTTGACAATAAGTTTTATATTTAAAAAAAAACTAAAGATGGATAAGTTATCATCTGTTGTCTCTTCTCCTTCCACAGGAAGCCAGTTTTCCAAGCAAGCTCCTGACGGTTGGTCAGCTTTATTCATCCCTGCACCATGAGCCTGCTGATTGAAACTGGGTGACTGACCGTCGCCTTCAGAAACCATAAAGGAAAGCGCAACAAAACAAGTTTGGTGAGAGGAGAGGAGTATTTTAATGGGCAATTTGATGACCAGCAAAACAGAAGCAGGAAGCACCAGCGATCACCAGACACCCAAGGAGCCCACTCACTCTCAGCAGCTCCACTGTAGACCAGGAATATCACCAGGGGGCTCTGGAGGGGGTTCTGTTCCCGACGCACACAGCAAAATGAACTAGGATGCAACAGACTTAGGAGAAAACGGACTGTTCTGGAACACCGGCACATTTTTCTCATAGGGAAAAATTCTGTTGGTCTCTAGCATCAAGGCGCTCAGAAAGGGAACGCGGCAATTAGCATGCCGCCTGCACGCTCAGAGAACCGCACACAGCCAGATACGCCCTGGAATTCATCTTGGTGATTTTATCCAGTCTCGCTCTGCTCTAAATTACTGATTCTGAGCTCAGAAATGGCACCACGGTGGGGGCTGGAAGAGGTCATCTCTCAAAGCCACCACTTCCTCCCAGCCCCAGGTGCCCCTCTCCTGCCAGCTCCTGTAGGGAGTCTTCCTACATCCAGCCTCACCCCTTCCCAACTTCTACATAGCAACCCAGACAGACTGCTAGAAAACCAGTCTGACTGTACTCACGCTCTGTTGAGAACCACACAACAGGTTCCTAACGCTCTGACGATGCAGGACACACCGTTACCATGACTCAGAAGGCCCCATGTGCCTTGGCCTCTCCCTCCGTCCCCGGTTCCATCCCTCACCGCTGTCCTGACCACAACGCCCCCACCCCCATGCTCCAGTGACAGCACACTTCATGTCCTGGAGCAACCCCTCTCTCCCTTCTCTCTCCCATCATATCTGCTGTCCCCTCTGGCTGAAACAGTGATCCTCTTGTCCCTTTGCCTAATTCAATCTCATTCACTCATTCCAGGTTGGACACAGTTTATTCTGGGAAGCCTGTCCTGACCCTAAGCCCTGAGTGAGGAACTCAACGGCTTTGGCCAGCACCTGCCACAACCCTATCACTCACTCACTGTGACGCTCTGATTGCTTGTCTGTTGGTCATGGCTGCACTGTCTGACCTCCTTCTGCAAAGCCAGGCACAGGGGTTGGGCGGTTCACAGATACCCCTGCAACACCCGGCACAAAGCCTGCCCACACAAGTTATACCATTGGTAGCTACTGAATAAATGAAAGGAAAGAAGTAGCACTAAGTATAACATACTTCGCATGCGTTATCCCAGGTAAATTAAAGACAGTGACTGTAACGTGTTTCCTCAGTCTCTGATTATTTTTTTTCAAATCTTTGAGCCCCTCCCAACTGTCAGATTAGGGGTTTGACAGGTAGATCTTGGTTCGCAACCTCAGGGATTTCCCGGGTGAAATCCGAAACTGGATCCTCAGAAAGAGGCAGCTCTCTGCAGGTTTGTGGGTGGTGATTTTAATATGCAAAGGAACCTACATAGGAGGTTTGTCACCAGACGAGTAAACCTCCCCATCTGCCCGCAAGAACCTTAGAAGTTTATACAGACACACGTATAGTCCAGATGGTCCCAGCAACACCTGGCTTTCAAGGCTGTGCCCTTGAAAATGGTCACCACTGTGGGAATAGTAGGCAGAAGATACATTCAAGGGCAGAGAAGGGGCTGCAGAGCCTCCGTTTGCCTGGGGCCAGCTTTCTGGTCTACCTGTGGTCACGTCCTCTTCTTGATGACCTCCTCCAACAGGAAGCCATGAAAACTGGGAGGTCTGCACCTTGTCCCAAGTCCTGACATAAGGTCTTGCCAAAGCCTGCACTACAGAGTCCCGGCTGAGATGCTCTCCACTATGCCAGGCACCCCCACTACTTTCACGGGGGAAAAAAAGTCTGATTTCTAACAAAGAAAAGAGCTTCGTGGGAGGGATTCTCTGATACAACATTGAGAGAGTGAATGAAGTGATTATGCAATCTGTGACCATCTTCAGAAAAGTTTTACATTACCTGTAGTCTTCTATCTTCTTCAAATTCTTGAAAAAAAATTCACGTTGTGGATAATTTCATTTGTCCATTTCATTTTTTAAATGGGAATATAGTTAGGTCAGAGGACCAAAAAAAAAAAAACCCTCTAAAAATCAAAAAAAAGAACCATTTTCATGGCACTCTATAGCATCAATCAAGGGGAAAGTGCAGGGAAGAGGCCAACTGAGATAGGAAAGGGAAGCTGACCGATAAGAGATCTCACTCACCTGTTTCTCTGCCTTCTTGAACTTGCTATGGCTGAAGAGCCCTTGACACAGAAAGTTGCCACCTACACCCAGGAGCTACTGAGAAGCCCTGACTAATTACCTGATTGTCAGAGAGAGAGGATGGGGCAGGGAGGGGAGAGATTCAGAACCAGTCTCTCCTAAGATACTTGAGAACCGCCTCCAAGGAAACCAACAAGTTGCAAGCATTTGGAAAGCAGTTGGTGGTGTCAGCCCTTCTCATCTGCCTTCCTTACAAAACAGTCTACACGTGTTTCTTAGTAGCAAGAAACCAACCGACAAGAAATTAGGTACCCACTCTGTTCCCTGCCTTGTGTTTGGTGTAGTCCAGAATTTGAGGAACGTATGTTAGGCTGAGCCTCTGCCCTCACAGACTTTCGAATCTCACTGGAGAGCCAACACACCTGGAAAAAGGGAAAGGCACACGGGTATGGACAGAGATCTCACCACGGAAACTGACATTAAATCTCAACTTGCCAAACCACAGGGAGCTACCACTGTGGTAGCTAGAAGGACTAGAATCCCACACCTTCTAGAAGGACTAGAATCAGAAAGGCTCAAAACACCAAGTGGGATTCTCTAACGTTGCAGGTGGGACTGTAAAATTGGTGGCAGCACTTCAGAAAACCCGTTGGAAAGATTCCGATGGAACTAAACATATACTTGGCTCAAACAGTCCACTCTAGTACCCAAAATAAATGAAAACATATACCCACCAAAAGACTTGTATGAGAATGTTTACAGCAGCCTTACCCATACTAGTCCCAACTGGAAACCACCCAAACATCCCTCAACAAGAGACTGGATAAGTAAATTGTGGTATCCCCCTGCAAAGAAACGCTACTACTCTGTGATTAAAAGGACCAAGATACTGATATATGCAACAGCATGAATGGTTCTCAAATCATGTTGAGTGAAAGGATCTGGACACAAATGAACATCTATGGTGTGATTCCATTTATAAAAAATCCAAATATAAGAAAAATGAATACATTGTGATCAACCAGAAAGTTCTCCAGGGTATAAAGGGTAAGAGAATTTTCTGAGGGAGACAGAAGCTTTACATATCTTATTTTGGGTGGTAACTACATATAACTGTCATATAACTGCATGTAACTGTCAAAATTCATAAAAAATCTGTAAGTTTTCTTTTACGTTAATCAGTTCTCAATTAAAAAAAAAAAAAAAACAGAAAAAGCCTAATTTGCCAATTTAGCAAAAGGAGTTCAACATTCCCAGATCTCAGTGGTCTATGCAAGAGGTTTGTCCTTCTGAAACCCTTCATATGCCACAGACCTCTAAGAAGACGGACTTCTAAACGTCTCCAGGCTTTGGGGATAGATATGGTACTCAGAGAAGGCAGATATCCCATCTCACAATAAGGAAGCAAAAGCTGACAGAGGTTAAGCAACTCTCCCAAGGTCACCCAGCTGGTAAATGACAGGATCAACACTCAACATCAGACTACTTGTGTCTAAAGTTTATGCTTTTTCCAAAGTCCCGTGGCATCATTCTGTAGGGTAGATACCTCTCAAAACTTCAGTGCCAAGACTCTGTATCTCCCATGCCAAAAGAAAAAGGGAATCTTATGACCCAAAGAGCTTGTCAGGGAGGGCAGGTTAATACCTATTAACACAAGTATGAGGCAACTTATTCAACAATTCAGAAAGGCAAACCCAGGTAATACACTTCACAAACAAATCTTAACATTCAAAACATCTAGAGACCTCCAGTAACGCAGTGAAGAAAAATACCAACAACACGTAGAAAAATAGCTGATCAGAAAGCAGCAATTTACAGAAGAAATAAAAATGCCAAAAAAGAAACCACACTCAGTCTTGTTAACAATTAAACACAAAGTAAATAATGAAATATGAACTTTGTCCATAAATCTGTCAAATGTTTTTATAGACCGATAATAGCCTGTGTCGGCAGGAATATGGAGAACTCCTACATACAGCATAAGATAGTATAATTTGGTACAACCTTTTTGGAAGATAAATGACAGCATCGGACAAAATATAAAATGTAAATTCCCTCCAACTCATAATCTCACTTGCATCTGACAGAGATACAAACACAAATATGTGTACAAAGATTTTCATTAAAGCCTCATTTTCAATGGGGACAGTCAGAAGCAATACACATACCTAAGACTAGGGGACTGATCAAATACAGGATGCTAAACCAGGTAACAAAATACTACGTAACTGTTAAAAAGAATAAAATGGTCTTAGAGTGGCAAAGGAAAGGCTATCCTTGGAAAGGTGTCCTTGAAACACAACTAAGTTGAAAAGGTAAGCTGCATAGAATATATAGAAAATTGAAAGTTGAAAAGGTAAACTGCATAGAATATATAGAAAATGTTGCCATTTTTGCTCTAGAGCAAGGCAGGCAGGAGCCGAACTGGGTCCTGGGCACTGATTCGTCATTCAGTGCACTTTCATGGATTAAGACTGCGTATTTGAGCCTACTAGGAACTCAAAATACTATTTGGGTTTGAATTTCAGGAGCTCTAATGTATTGAATTTCAGGAGCTCCTGAAATTCAGGAGCTCTTGCCATCAGCAAGGAGAGTGGATGCTGATTTTTGGCTGGCATCATGGGAGCTGAGACAAGGTCCCATCTTGGTAACACATTAAGATATAAATGAAGCAATGGTTTCTATTGCTTTAGCACTTAGAGTTTATGGACTACTTTCACTGTATATTCTCTCATTTAATACTCTCATCTCTTTCTTGAGGTTGGCATTGTCACCTTCAAACCACGAAAAGGGAGTCTTCAGATACGGTACATGAATAACGCATGTCCTCTCCAGTCTGACCGATTCTCCCAGAGTTCCAGGCTTCTATCCACAGTGCATCACACATCAAGGAAAAAGGGGCCCAAAGATGTATTTAATGAATATATGAGTGAGTGGGTGGGTGAGTAAGTGACAATGAGCAGATTTGGTTCCATTTGTAGACAGAACCTCTTTACACTCATCTCCACCACTGCCAGAGATAGGCGGGAAGGGGGACAAGGGGGACAAGGGGGACAAGCGGGAATACGAGACAAGAAGATCTCAAGAATACAAACCAAAACATACAGCAGCCCCATCCCCAATGTCTACAGTCATGGAACTAGAACTTTCTAGGGCAGCAATGGGACCCAGTACAGACGAGCATCTCTGAGGGCAGACTTACCGGCAGTGCGGCCCAGGAGAGTCCCTGCGAAGGGGCTGTGAGGTCCCTGGGAGGTCTACCCCCTCACACCCTTGCATGTCTCTTACATCAAAATACGGTGGAGTGGTACAGAGACCTGACTTCAGAACTCCGCTCAGCCCCTTTCTAGCTTCGTGGACTGAGGCCAATCATGTCATTTGTCTAAGCTTCTGTTTCCTCATCTGTAAAGGAAGGATGCTAAGAGTCGCTACCTAGCAAGAATGTGAAGAATTAATGGGTTCATGTACATAAAGTCCAGCATCTGATAACCTGGCTGACAGTCAACAGTTTGCTATTAGTTTCTAACTGTCACACAGTGGGACAAACATCAGAAGTATGACCATGGAATGGTTGCAAAGAACACCTTCAGCAAAGGTGTGTGCATGCAAATGTGTGAGTGTGTGCACAAGTGCGTGCAAGTGTGTTTAAGGACAGTGACAAGCCTGGGTGCTGAGCACAGGTGGTTTCATGTTTTGATTAATAGGGAAGAGGCTACTTCAAGGAAGCGCTGTGAAAAGCAGGGGTTCTCAAACTGCGCTCCTGCCCTTTTGGAAAACCATGAGGACAGCACCCAGACCCAGGTCCATACCAAAGGCTGGAACCCCGCCAGGAATCTCTCCCCTGCCCAAGCAGCCCTGCCAACGTCCTTCCACACACACGGGTACCATTGCGGAAGCTGTAAGAACGCATTCTAATTGGAAGCCTGCTGCTTCAGCATTCAGGCCCCCCAAGAAGTGATGTTTTGCTATGTGATTATTGTGAGGAATGAAAGCGATACCCAGGTTTCTGTGCTTTTGTGTCCCAATCACATTTATTAATCAATAGGCTCTCTTCCAACATGTTACCAAAGTGTTATGCCTCCAAATTGGAGAGGCCTTTAGCAATTTTGCTCAGAATCTGTAACTCCTGGGGAAATGAAAAGAAATAGGTTTTCTGTTACCATTCTTATCTCCCACCTGAGACCGCTTGCGTTTCTGTTGCTAACAGAGCAGCACCAATACCAGGAACCCAGCCACACTCCTCCTACCAGCCATGTTACCGAGATACTCTATGCAGGCTGCACCAGAGGGCAGAGTCTGGGCTGGGCCATGTTTCCCACCAAAACCATCTAACGCAAGAGCTTAAGAAACATCACTGAGGGCCGTCTGGGTGGCTCAGTCAGTTAAGCATCCAACCCTTGATTTGGGCTCAAATCATGATCTCACAGTCTGTGGGATTGAGACCCACGCCAGGCTCTATGCTGACAGTGCAGAGCCGGCTTGGGATTCTCTCTCTCCCTTTCTCTCTGCCCCTCCTTCTCGCTCTCAGAATAAATAAATAAAACATTAAAAATAAAAATAAATTTTTAAAAAAAGAAACATCACTGAGTGGCACAGGAAACAAAGAGGAAGGGAAGGCTTTTCCAGAACAATCTGGTGTCTCCACAACTCCACACAAAACCCTGCTCAAAAACTGAGCAATCCCCCGGCAAAACTGCCCATGCTGTTTCTTTCCAGAAGAGCAAAGAGAGCACTTTTGGTATACTCCCCACCCCAGGCTTCCAAAATTCTGGTAAGCTCCCCTGGGGACAGCCTGCACTGATTGGAGGCTGCCCATCCTTTCCCAGGGATGGTCCAGCCTGGATGTGGGGTCAGGTGGCCATTTGCTTGTTTTAAGGATGCCAGAGACCCTGGGACTCAGACCACACAGCAGAAACACAGAGAGCCATAAGATGTGGGAGGCAGTGAGGAGGGAGGGAGGGTTGGCTATTAGGTAACAGGAACCCTGGGTGGCCCCTTCCAGTGGTCTCTAGATGAGCTGTCTGCTAACCCAGAGTCTCCCAGGAATATTCAAGAAGGGCCAACAAAGAAGTGTCTGATTAGCTCCACTAACATGTAGATCATCCTAACACAGAGTCGTTAAAAGTGAGCACAGCACAGGTCTGACCCTTCAGGCACTGGCGAGCTAATGTCAGAAGGTCACCTGTATCCCTTCTGCTCACCTGGTTCAAGCTGGGTTCCAAAGGTCACGCTGTGTGCAACATCCAGTGACAAAGGAGCTGCCAGTCTGGACTCTCAGAGCACCCGGAAAGGGGTGGGCAAGGAGCAAACAGAGGTGCTGCCCAGGGCTGGTGGCGCCTATAAAAGGAATCATCTTCAGGCCTAGATGCTCTGACATTGGAGTGGGAATGGACAGGGGGTTACTTACTACTTTGAATAGCTTTCACTCTACTTTCTGGGTAGCTCCGGAGCTGACCGCTCACCCCTCCCCCCACGTCTCCTCTGCTCCACTCAGAGGAAGAACCTAACACACTGAAAGTTAAAATCTGATCCCCTCAGTTGTCCCTTAGTTCCCTTCCAAGGGTTGGTCTGGCCACCAGCCTGAGCTTCCTCTTTGGCAGAGAACAGACTGAATGCAAAATTACTTAGCTTAAATTATGTCCAACATTTCAAACACACTTCCTGTTCCAGGACTGTATGATTAACATAAGTACAATAGCTTAGGAACATTAGATATTGCATAATTGCCTGCCTGGGGCTCTTACTATTGTCAAATTCTTGACTGAGCATCCCTGGAATTTAAGGCGGGCCCAACAGGGCAGGACACATCTTCCCTCCATGTGCCTTCCCTTCCTCACCCAAACCCTCTACCCTCAAAACTCCAACACTACAAAGTAGGAATTCATAGGCATGAGACGCTGAAGTCTGCTCTACTCCCTCAGTCCTCCTCCCCATCAAGAGCAAGCCAAAGGCTCTGTCCCTCTCCAGAGGAAGCAAGGCTGGTGATGAGGGGGTAGGGCATGGTCATTTTACAGGAGTCACATTATGGCATTAGTCGCTTACTGGGTAACATCAAACCACACACCCTTCTCATATGTAGGGATTTCTAAGTGTAATCTGTAGTTGTAATTTTTCACAAGTAACCTATTATCTGTTTTCAATCTTGAACAAATGATTCTCCAGTGGGATGGTTGTTAAAGCAGCTAAACTAACTCCTCAGGACTGGGTAAATTAGGTTGATAGAATTTCAAAGCATTAAAATAAATAAATAAATCACAATAATCTTTCTTCTCTAACTTCCAAAATTCAGTGTCCAACTTCTGGGCCTGTGAAAACCAGAGTACCCAAGCTAGATCGTGTTATGTATCCACAGTCGTTATTTCTGACAAGCCAAGTTAACAGCACCGTTTCTAACTCGTGCAAATCAAACTGCTCTTCAAATTTGCTGCTTCCAGATAGAGGAAACAGTCCCCCAAAGTTCCATTTCTCCATTATGGGCTTGGTTGTCATATGGGCATCATAATAGTGACACGTAAGTCTCCTGTACTGTTTTTATTACATCAGGTTTCAGTCGGCCTTGGGAAAAACATGACTAATGACACCCTCTCCCTCTTCAGTGTGACACAAATGAATCAGACACCACACCAGGAAGCAGTGGAAATAGAACTAGCCTATGAATCAGGAATCGTGGGTCTTAGGTAAAGTTTTCTCTCTAACTAGTGATGAAATCTTACAGATGTCTCTCTAGACATCACTGATTACCTCCTTTTGAAAATGTGTCCCCATTA
This sequence comes from Herpailurus yagouaroundi, assembly GCF_014898765.1. Classification (NCBI taxonomy): domain Eukaryota; kingdom Metazoa; phylum Chordata; class Mammalia; order Carnivora; family Felidae; genus Herpailurus; species Herpailurus yagouaroundi. The sequence continues at coordinate 3,040,674 of NW_024412467.1, read as the reverse complement.
AATTTAACAGCCTTGTCTCTGGACTATTCCTCTAAAATCTAATTAAATTGCTATTTATTATGAAATAGGTTTGATATTTTCATTGTCTGAATATTTTGAAGGACCAAGTATTCTATTCAGATATTTGGACACCTGCTTAAAAAAAAAAAAAAAAAAAAAAACCCATCCAGCTTATGCACAAGACTTGTCTCAACAGAAACAATCTAAAGCATTGGCATTGATTCCTCCAGAATTTAGAGAAGCTACTTAGACAAAGTCTGCCATTTTATTAGGTGGACTTTTTTAAGGCGTGTGTGCGCAGCCAGCCAAGCTGGAGCCCTGAGAAAAAGAAGCTATAGCACACATTTAGTCATTTTAAATGATAAAACTATGTTTTGTTTCTCCTGCAAGAGCTCAAAGAATTTCTTCATTAGATTGTCAGGTTAATACTGTAAGACAGAACTTAGAAAAAGTCCTTAGTTACTTGTTCCCAAAGAGGTAGGGACATTATCAAGCATTTTGAGCTACACTATTAACACCGTTAAATAGTATAAATAGGATATGGTTGGTACTGACAGTCTTAAATTTACCACAAAAAAAAAGACAGAGGAGTTATCTACCTTTAACCCAAAATTTCTTCTCTGGTCCTGTTGATTTTGTGGCCATTCTCTTCAATGATCCCAGACCCTTTATTGACTAACAGATATAAATAATTATCAACCACTCTTAGAGAATTTAACATGAAGAAAGCTACATACTAGAAGGAGGATACTTTGGAATATTTGTGAAATTAGGTAGAAGTTGGAGAAAGACTTTTTTGAGCAACGATCTTCCCTAGAGCCCTTGAAATCACAGTATTCCTACATGTCAGCCAATTTTGTGTCCTGTCACATAAAATCCCTTCCAGCAGGCAAGATGCCAAACAGCATCATTTTATGGATCACCAGCAACTTTAAACATGAACCAGTTACTTATAAGTAAGCTCAGGCCCTGTCAGTTTTTCTTAGGGTTCAAAACTGAACACCTAAGTCTGAAATGATTTTAGAAGCTGCCTAAGGCTGTAGGAGTGAGCCTGAGAGATGTGTACCTGGCTCAGGTTATCCTTCATCATAAATCAGAAGACTGCTTGGTTAGCAAAGGTTTAGAACAAAGGGAATGAACACTTTTCTTCCACCCACGAAGCAATGCTGAATTGCTTAGCCATGACCTACCCAGAAGGCAACTGAATGGGTTTTAGCTCTTTGAGAATCAACCTACTTACAAAGTAGGGTCCTACTTACAAAGTATCTCTAACATATCCATACCCACATGCTGCTATGCTTAGTCTATCTATCATCTACCCATTTATTAATTTCTGTCTCAAATAATAACCTCATCCTTGACATTGAAGCCAAAGTATGACAACCTCTCTGTAGTGATCACAAAGCACACCTGAAATTAATTTCCACATTTAAAACCTTGAATCCTTGTGTTCGACATGTGTATATCACACACACACACACACACACTCCAGCCCGTTCTCACATCGTACCAACTGGTTATAACAGTCTCCAGACGCCTGGGTGGCTCAGTCAGTTGAGTGTTCAATTCTTGAACACTTGATCTCAGCTCGGGTCATGATCTCACAGTCATGGGATAGACCCCTGTGGGCTCTGAGCTGAGACTGGAGCCTGTTTGGGATTCTCTCTCTCTCTCTCTCTCTCTCTCTCTCTCTCTCTCTCTCTCTCTCCCCCTCCCTCCCTCCCACCCCTCCCCAACTCGCACACTCTCTCTCTTTCAAAAAAAAAGATTCAAAAGATTCTCCCTCCAAATATTAGCCATGACTCAAGATTAAGTCTTGACACATCCTGTCTCCACTTTCACGAAGAACATAAAACTTCAGAAGGCAGCTACTACCATGATCACCAAGCATTTATAGTGCACCAACATGTGCCAGGACCAAGAGTTACAAACACTTCAGAAACTTCAAATCTAATTGGAAAATGAAGTAAAATTTTATTGATTTCTAGACCTACAAGGGGGTCCACACTGGGCATTTTTCCAGTCCCATCTCTGCGTTCCCTCCCTATAGTCAAAAGTTTAAAAATCTCACTTGTATTTCAAGATCCAGGTCATTGGACATACTATTTTCAAAGTCTTCTAAGATTTACCTCATTTATCCACATATCAGAAGTAATTTCTCAATTCTTTCAACTCCCACAGCAACTTATCTGTTTCTCTCCTAGGATACTTGTATCATAATTATTTACAAGCATGACTTATTTCCAGGGCCAGATTAGATTAGGAAGCTCTGGGGGACAGAATCTATGTATTTGTGAATCTCAATAAAACCTAGCACAAGGGGCTGGCGAGTGGAGGCTATAGGGAGATGTTGGTAAAAAGTTCAAAGCTTCCAGTGATAAGACGAATAAGTTCTGGGATCTGGTGCACAGCATGATGTTTATAGCTAATAATACTGTACTATATTGTATATGTATATTGAAAGATGCTACGAGAATAAATGTTAAATGTTCTCACCAGAAAAAGAAATGGTAATTATGTGAAATGATAGAAGTATTAGCTAATGCTCTGGTGGTAATCATTTTGCAATATGTAAGTGTACAATTTAACACGTTGTACATCTTAAACAATGTAACACGCCAATTATATCTCAGTAAAGTTCTGGGGACGGAACACAGGAAAAAAAATTATGGAAATATATTGCTCTGAGATCTTGGGGCAGCTTTTCAGACTCTCAATCTGTATTACCAGCGGACCCCTAAAATCAATCTGTTACAGGAAAGGATCTAATTGACTTGTTCACTAATCACTAAAGTAGCAGCTAATATATTTCCCCTTCCAAAAATAAACTTATAAAAAGAAACTATTTCAAATGCCAAATATTATCTTGTACCAATTGGTTTAGAAGATCTGCAGAAGTCTTCGTTTTACTTCTTGCTGGAGGAAAAGAATACAGAAGAACAAACAAATATCCTTACGGAGAGACAGTGCCTATAACACACCCCTGCCCACTACCCGTTCCATCTGAGCAAGGCTAGATGAGGCCACCCCTGCCCACCGGGCGCTCAGTCCACATGAATCTGCAAAGATTCCTGCAAAGAAGGAGGCTGGGCCTCAGAACTGGGCTAAACAGGATTTCTCAGCCAAGGCATTTCAGAAAATGTGAAACGGGATCTTGATCATTGGGAACTTGCCATCATCACTAAACAGAAAAAAAGCAGACAGACATCTGCTCTGTCCGGGAACACAGACAGCATACTAATCACAAGCTACTGCCTGGTATGGAACACTCTGGACTCAGCGTGGACAGGCTGCAGTCTTCCCAGGAGCAATGCAGGCCACCACCCCAGTGTCCTGCCGCCCCAGACTCCGCCCCCCATCCGTGAGTGCACAAATTATATGGAGCCTCTCCTCCATCGCTGGCCCCTCCTCCTCTTGCAAATCGGGGATTCCAGGGGCCAATCCGGGAAGGGAGACTGCATGCTGGATCTTGTGCTCCTCTTTCCCCCAGCCTGCCACAATACCCCCTGCTCTCCTTTTATCCACATCTCATCTCCAGATCCACATCATCCACTCGCCCATGGGTTCATTTACCAAAACTGAGTACTTACTTTATACAAAGTGATGGACTCGACAGTGTGTAGAATTCAAAGCGAATTGTGGGTAGATCCTTCCTTGACGATGTTTACAAGTCTGGAGAGTAAATAAATAGATAAATAATGTCAATACAAGGCCAAAAAAAAAAAAAAAAACATTGGTGTTACCGTAAGACAGGTAAGACGAGACGCTGTACGGGTTCAAAATAAAGAATGACTCCTATTCAAGCATATCAAAGAAGGCTTAATTGAAAAGCTGGTGATGATGTTTGGACTTGAAGAATGCACAGCAGTTGGAGACACAGATATGGGGGAAACAGCACAAAGAAGCACCAAAGGAAATAAAGGGAAGGAAGAACGTGTGAGTTGTGTTTACAGAACACTGGATATATTCGGTGAGCTGAGAAATGAACTTAGAAGGGAATCATGAAGTGTCCACAAAGACAGGGTAAGGCCTAATCATAGCATCCCTTCTGGAAAACAACTCGGGCAGCTATGACCTCTCCTGACCCCTTTTCTCTGTGACTTTCCATAATGCTTCTGCCTGCATCTCACCCTTCATGCTCTGAACGGCAGCCGTTCCACAAATGTGTGCTGAATAATGAATTAAGACATTCCCTGGTAAATGTTTTTATGTAATACAACCCGGGGAAACGGTGCAGCATGGTTTAAGTGAAAAATTTTGTTGCTTCTAAATGATCGTCTTTGTTCCCTAATGTTTGCAAAACTAATAAATAAAAGCTATGGACTTGAGAAAGGCAAGATAATTGTGACAATTCACATTTTAAGGGCATCTGGGGATGTGTAAAGCATCTTACTTTACCTCAAGCTACTTCAGACTGAGAAGGAACCAAAGGCAGATGTGCTAGAAGAACTTGGAAGACCTGGGTTGCCCCCGGGGCTCCTGAATAGGCATACCCACCCCTGGGTCGCTTTATCAGAAATGTCCACAGAGAAGCCAGAGATAGCATCAGCTGGAAATAGGTCTGTTGAGAGGAGATAAGGAAATGGAGAATGCTTGGGAAATTGAGAAGACTTGAGACTTCCAGCTGAAAATACTCATAAGCTCCCAACATGTTCAACTAAATCACCATCATCATCATTGCTATAATTTATACCATCAGACCTATAATTTATTGGATACTTAATATGCAACAGTCATTGTGATACATGCTTTATAATTAGAATTTCTATTAATTCTCCTAAATACCATATGAAGTAGATACTCCTATAATCATTTTAGAACTGAGGAAAATGAGGTATACAGTGGCAAAGCCACAGGACCAGCTTAAATAGCAGGAGTTGGCACAGCCAGGATTAAAATCCAGGTTGGTCCAATTCCGAGCCCTCTGAATGTCTAATGGATGATAGAATCTTCATGCATCGCCAAAGGGGACCTGGACACTTAGCAGAAACCAACACCATAGACAACTGGAAGCCAGTCATGCCCTTCCAAAGCCTAAGCTCTGATAGCCATGTAACTGAGAATCCCTGGGTTTTCGTACGTGTGCTGATTCTCACTCACTTTCAAGGAAGGAAAACCCAGCAGCCATGTCACAATCTAAGAATAAACAAATGTTCGCCAAATCTACTCACTGAATATGAGAAAAGCAAGCTAATAAGCAACGTGTCAAAAGTCCTGAAAGATGTACTTTCTGAAGACTGGAAAGGGAGAAAGTAAGCAGTGCCTGTCGGTTTGAATAGTGTTGAAAAGTAGTGTTGAAACTTGGGGCAAGAGCTGAGAACCAGAAGAACCGAGGAAACAAGGCCATCCCTGTGGTTGCTTTGCTTCCAAGCATTTGCTCAGCATTTGCTTTGGTCTCTGCTCACCGTTTCATGAAGATGGAGTTGCTTCCTAGTGATTTTCAGACACCAGGTCACGTATACCCTACGTCCCCTCCAGGAGATAAATCTATAGATTCCAGTCCTATCTCCCACTTAGTCGTTGTGTGACCTGTGACAGGTAATTGTGAGTCTGTGTCATGGTGGGTGCAAGTGGCTTCTCTCTATACCTCGGCCTCCTCTTCTGAAAAATGGGAATAACAAAGAATACGCCTCCCCCGTACATAGAGCTGATGTGATGATTTAACGACTTAATATGCATAATTAATATATACCTAATGTGCCTATAGCAATGCCTGCCTGGCACACAGTAAGCACTATATACATGTAACATGTTGTTAGTGTATGTGCAGAATGGCTGCACAAGTATTAACTATTTCAGCGATCATTTTCATTAAATGCCACTTACCAGTGGTCTGCAGAGTCTCCAGGAGCAGGGGTCATTGTATTTACATGCTAACCCGCCCACACCTACACACATTTCCCGAGCTATTCACAGGTAATTTCTAGTGTGCTCTTGCTTTCCCGCATCTGTGTGTGGGGTTTTCCTTGCAGAGCATCACTGAATTCACTCTCTTGACCGTTCTTCCATCTCGCCCCATGACCTTGGGGTCAGGGGACCAGGTGAGGGGCTGAATGTGCCCACGGGTGACACTGCCAGAAGGTTCTTTCAGAGGGGCTCCTCACCTCATGTCTCACCAAGGACAAAACTCAAGAGTCCGGAGAAGCCTCTGCACACCCCCAAATGTATCCCAAATGGGGCGGCGGCGTAAGACGCACACATTCACTTTAAAAATAAGCGTGCAGTGCACCTGCTGTGGCCAGGCGCTGTGCTGGGCGGGAGAAGGCACCAGGAGGGCAGGAGGGCACAGCATGCTCCGGGTGCTGCGACGCTTCCCTAGGACACAGCG